>NW_027097356.1:0-60000 GCF_019320115.1 Miscanthus floridulus
CATCCGTCGACTCAGATGTGAAGACCCTTGCTCATTTTTCACTACACCCGGGCGTCGATGTAGCGCGCCACTAAGGATGCGACGACCCGATCCTTGCTCACTTGACACCGTACCCAGATCGCGACACGACGCGTCACGGGGGTGACGACCCGACCCTTGCTCATTTAACACCATACCTGGGTTCCGATATGGCGCGTCGCTAACGGTTTTCTTTCGGGTTTCATCTCCACTAAAATGGCTAGATTTAACGTTGGTTCGCCACGTCTATCACAACCCTCCTTCTTAGGCGGAGTTCACCAAAACCTCTGCAAATAACATAAAACTAAAATGGTGAACTCTTGTGACAAATTTGGTTTTTCCCCTACAAGTTTGTACATGAATGTATCATATAAGAAAGTAGAAGTTTAAAGAATGAAGCTGCAGCAAGCTAACACATGTAGAAGTAGTTCAGTTCAGACCAACTAGTGGAGGCTTTTCTTTTCTTTTATCATACACAAACATGGAATGGAGTGGGAAGTTAGTTACAGGCTAGACCTGTCAGCTTTCTTCCAGTGTAATACATGGAGGAAGTGAAACATCTCAAAAAATCGAGTGTAGTAGTATTTGGCGAGAGCTAGGAGGGGAATGAGTACCTTCTCTGGTCTAGTCAGGGCAGGCGGACGATCGACGGCGGGGGCAATCGAGGCAACCGGCGGCGGAGGCGTCGAGGTGACCGTGGCGAGGACGGAGGACGTGACGGAGGCGAGGATAGAGGACGTGACCGAGGCTAGGACGGAGGAGGCGACCAAGGCTAGGACGGAAATCGAGGTGGCAGTGACAGCGCATGCTAGGTCGAGGTGGCGGCGACTCGCGAGCCTCGCCTCGAGCGGAACGGGGAAGCAGCGCCCGAGCCAGGGATGCGAGACGGGGATCGACGCCCGGTGTCATCGGTCCGGGCTCCTTACCCCATGGAAATCGGGTGGAAGCGGGCCTCGAATCCACGCCCGTTGTGCTGCCAAAGAGCACCGTAAAATGGCCTGGGGGAGGCTGCCCCGCGGTTTTCTGGCCCGTGGAAAACACTGGGATCCCCGCATGGAATCATGCTGCCAAAGTAGGCCTAAGAGGGTTACGCCTCAACGGGATTCTTTTGGGTTTCATCTCCATAAAAGTGGCTAAGTTTTTACATTGGCTCGCCGCGTCTAACTTTTCTTGTGCCCATCATTAGATTGCCAATAAATATAAATAATACTCCTAATACATGGATTCTTCGGTAAAAAAAAACATGGATTCTATGTAAATTCATTTCAGGCAGTGTAAGAAATGGTTAACTAATATACACCGGGTGCTTTGTTAAAAAAACACTAATGTACACCAGGTTTTACTCAATTGTGTATAATATATAGTTATTGTTCATGTTAATATCGTTAAAAGAGTGTCAGGCATAAAAATAAATAGTTTGTAAAGAAAAAAAATCAAGCACCATGCATCAGGTTATGCCCTCCTACTAATTTATTACTTATGTTTATACCATCTTATCTGTTTTGATAATTTTCTTAGCATGCATAATCTTTTTATTTCAGTATGCATGCATAATCCAATTCGTTGGAGATTCACTCTTGGTACAGTTTTGGACGAAATAATTCAGTGAGCTCTTTCTTGAGCTCACTTAGCTCAATTCTGCATTTCATCATTGAGCTGGCATGCTGGATTTGAACTTCAACTACTGGAATCAGACACCAGTCCAATCATGCAAATTTTTCGTCTTCTGGGCAGATACTTGGTTCAGACAGTGGCTGGCAGTCAGTTCCCCTCACAGATCTTATTACAGCTGCTGGTGTCAAGAAGGCATACAGGAAGGCAACCCTTTGTGTCCATCCAGATAAAGTGCAGCAAAGAGGTGCTACAATCAGACAGAAATACATTTGTGAGAAGGTGTTTGATCTTCTTAAGGTGTGTTTGCTCATCTTTCATTGTAAACTAGTTGCTTATCTACAGTTGCTTAAGTTTCGATATTTTTGTTGGTATGGCTGCTGCTCTACTCCCAAATTCTGTTAGCCTCAGTCACCCCTGGGACTCTGTTGATGTTTCTGCATTGCTGTGGTGCTTCACAGATCCTTACTGTAATACACGCATTAGTTTTTTGCTTTCAGATGGAGCATATTATTCTGCATTCATACCCAGCTATCCGTCTTCTCTGTTCCAGACATGGATATCTGTTAGATGTACCTATATATGGGCTATATGCATTACGGTCTCATTGCTGGTCTATTGCTGTTTCATTCCCTTCATGTTCATTTCTGAATGTGTAATATATGTGTTCATTTGGATATAACAATACAACTATCATAGTCAAATTAGTGTGAATAATAAGACAGATCAAACAAAGGCTTAGTTGCCAGCAGGATTTCAAGGACATCCAGTTTATGATTGACAGAAAGCCTACTCAGGCAAAGTGTATCATGTCCCAGAACTGGCTGCGTTAAAGAAAATGCAAAAATAATACCCAATTAATACTGAAGTAATAATCCGTACGTAACTGGCATCCGTGACAGACAAGTAATAGATCTGGTAATACTGTCTTTTAAATGCTTGCTCATTCTAAATCGCGAGTATGTCTCTGGCCACACCACGGATAAAAAACTTTGGAAGTTATGCCTGTTATTGATGACTAGCGAAAGTAAGTCTTGTGTTGATAAATTGATAACTGTCTTTCTGAATATATCAAATTACTTGTTGCGATAAACTGTCTTTCTGAATATATCAAGTTATTTGTTGCGATAGACGGAGGCTAACTTTTTTTTTTCCTGTGATTGTACAGGAAGCTTGGAATAAGTACAATTCCGAAGAGCGCTAGTGGGCATAGGTGGTTGCTTATTATTTTTTACGGGGGACAGGAAATTGGTTAGGTATCTCTGTAGCCATTTCCATACTGATTATTTTTTTACATTGGTGTAAATATGCAGCTGTAGAGGACATCTTCTGGTCATTTTTTATCCATATCAATGCAATAGTAGAGCAGATGTTGCCTCTTATCTAGCATCTCCTAAGTTTGCCTTGGCGAGACTTTAGTTCTGTACCTTTTGTATATTATTTTGACCATTCCTAGCAAAGTTTGCCTACGTTTGGTGATCATTTTGCTCATACAAAAGTAGTGGAATTTATATTTTTGCTGTACTAATAATTTTGTACTAATATTGCCCTTTGACGGTACTAATAGTTATTTTCCGGCAACAACCACTACAGTATCTCGAGCGCCTCGACAAGAAATAACTTCACGAATAAAATCCAATCTAAAACGTTACAAGGCCAACCAGACCATATATGTGCACGCAAGGACTTGGACTCGACCACGGCGCAACCAGAGTCTAACACGTGCATGACTCAGCCCAACCCATATGAATTAAAATAAAGATAATTAATACTAATGCCGGCAAATACCTAAATATATATTAAAATATCCGACAATCTACACAGATATATTTGACGTCTCCTTGATCTTACCATGTTTCTTCCTAAAATTAATTGTCCAATGCCATTCACGTCAGCAATACGAGAATCGTCAAGGTGCAAGACAGTCTCTTCCTCCAATATTTTCCTTGTGTGAACCATTATTAATTGAAACATTGGACAAGTCAATCTTGGTTGCAACTAGCATACCATCTAGACCAACTCCATGATGAAGGCACAATTGGCTTGGTATCTAGAAATTTTGTACCATTACCAAACGGCATTGTAATCCATCTTTCATACCATCCCATGTCCTGCAAGGTTCTTCACGTCTCATCATGTGTCCTTTGGGTAACTCACGCCACCATGACAAAACACCTTTAGAAAATGTCTGTCTTGCATAGAACAGCTGCATAGATGAATTAAGTCCACGACCCCATAAAAATTTCTCCATGTCATCTTCCCAATCATAGTACTCAGCCAGAGATGAATGTCCATAAAGGTTTAGCACATGTTTAATATCTTTATTGGCAAGACTATAATCTGCCATTGAAATAAAATTCCATATACACCGTGAGCAACCCAGAAGCCGATACCAACTGATGCGGACACGCCTACGATGGCCAATAATATTGCACAATCTTTCACGGTACTAATAGTTGTTTTCCGGCAACACCCTCTAGGATTTCTTGAGCGGTGGCTCAACGAGAAATAACTCCACGAATAAAATCCAAACTAAAATATTACAAGGCCAACCATAGGTCATATATGTGCACGTGTGGCAGAACTGCCCAAAATAATATACTTATGGAGGCGTTTGTCTTCCACTAGACACTAAGTACCCCGAAGTTGAGCTACATCAGGCAGTTCTGTCGAGCACACCCCATAGGAGAACCCGAAAATCCACATTTTCCAACAAAATCATAAATGGGAGAATAAAGCTTACAACATTTTAGCCATTTCTTACATCACTTTTCATGTAACATTAGAGTATAATATTTATTGTTTATAACAGCGGAATATAACCATGTTATCAGAGTTTCAGCGGAAATAAAATCATTAAATGACAAGTTAAACATTAACATGATGATCTGTTATATACATCATAACATGTTATAAGTTTTTCTATTGTAAAACATTTTGGGTGGAAGTTTCAAATAAACTCTATGTCCGCAACGTTAAGGAAATCCTCGCTGAGCCCACCAGGAGGTTCCCACACACAATTGTTAGCTCTAGCATCCACCTATCACCTGCAACAGGGTAGAACAAACCCTGAGTACTCAATTATACTTCGCAAGACTTACCCGCTAGGAGGAAAGAAAAGACTCCAAGGATATGCAAGGCTATCTGGCTTGTGAATTTATTGCATCTGTAGGAGCATTACTAAACGTGCGTTCTTATATTCAATTTTATTAGCAGTCATCATTATTCATTAACTAACCATTTTATGTAAGCACCTATGCTACTTTTAAGCGGGTGGTGAGCAATCAGGACCATTTTACCATCTTTCATATTCCAGTTCTTATTACGGTGCTAGATCGTAGCCAAGCCGTACCGTATTACACGGCGATTTGTGAACCAATGTATCCCAGCTGGGTACCCTGAAACACACACCCCGCTTGTACCCTAGGAACAAGCAGGACCAACCCACTACTCTGCTGTCAAGGGGTCCAGGTCCCCGTCCAAACTTGGAATCCAAGCCCCCACACCTAAGTCCCGGACTCAGTGTGGCGCTTAGACCTCCACCATTCCCGTCTCCAATCAGTCGGTCCAGAAAGAGCCGGAACCCATGACAAGAGAGCAGCGAGCGTTCCCGGCCCCATAAGCAAGTATGTGCTCAGGATAATAAGTCTGTGACCTGACTAGAATCCAATACAACGGACGGTCCTTAACCGACATAGGCGGAACAAGTGCAATCCGAGCCTCGCTCGAATGCCTAACCAAGTCCAGATCCAAAGTACCATTCCACCCGGTCTCCAATTATCATTCATATATATTACATGTGATAGTAATATAATAACGACAATAATATCTTTCCTATCTGTCGCGAGTGACAGGCAATCACTCGACTTCTACCAGAGTTCTATAGCATAGCAATCTACATGATCCTGTCATACTAGTAAGACTCATAGGATAAGGATATATCAATACAAGTGAGTTTCATTCAACTCCTTAAAACTTTAATGCACAAGCATAAAATAAAGTGCAGAATAATAGGGGTTATGCATCGGGGTTTGCCTGGATAAGATATAACTAAGTTAGCTTTCATCTTGGTGGCATGATCATCAAGTCACCATCTGCTTCCTCTACTCCCGATGACTCCGTGATCCAACATCGCTCCTATCATGAAATATGTGGATGCAATGCAGGGACGTAAATAATCAACAGCATCCGTAACTCTAAAATACGATTACGTCTCGCAAGCTAACGAGCTAGCTCTAATGACTAATATACTAAGCCATGTATCCACGTGGTCAAGTGAGGCCTGTTTCCGGAAAATGTTTTCGTTCTACAGACCTCCAGCTAATTTTTGACATTTGATTGATTAAATATATATTTACGTACTAGGGCTCATTTAGTTACCTTAACAAATTAATTCCTATGGAGCTACAAAAATTACAGTGAGCACCTAATACTGTTAGGAATCTACTATAAAAATTTCAGGGCCAGTACTACTACCAATTCATCATAATAATTCCTACAAGTTCATGTTTTACCCATTTTAAGTGCTTCAAATTAATTAGTCTACTCTTGAAAATTCTATGAAACTAAGTGAACAAAATACATTAGCAGATAGGTCATGATTTTAGGAACCTAACAAAATTGGTTCCATATTTTTTGGACACCTACATGATTTTAAATGTTATGCCAAAGATCAGCTTAGAAATGTAATTAGAAAACCATTTAACTAATTCGCTTAAAAAGAAAAGGCGACGAGCCCAGTGCAACCCACCACTCGGATGTGGCCCACGTGAGCTAGCCCACAACGGGGGCAGCCCGCGCGCGTTGTCACTCTTGCATAAACGCCCTCAAATTACCAGGCATTAGCGCGAGCACTACGCGTACTATTCCTATAGACAACGACTCTGCATGGAAGCCTGAAAGCATCTAGGCCCCTAGTTGGGTTTTGGTGATTAATGACAATACGAGATTACTGTGACTAATGTGTGTTTTGCAGAGGCAATTAAGTTAGGTCATGGTAATAGCAATTGATTGGGAAATCATGGTTGTCATGCCCCTACGATGGAAATCGTTTTGGTTTTCAAAGGATGGACGACAAGGTTAAGGATGGACTAGTTCTAAGTGTCGTTTGGTGTTGAAGAGACACTTAGAGTAGTTTAGGACTTTGTTTTTCCTTTGGCCATACTATTAAGGGGGGTATGGACGGGTAGCTTGACCTAGGTGAGTCTAGTGGGTTAGGTGTGGTGCACACTTGTCAAATCTAGCACTAGGTAGCTTCTAAATAGCCCTTAGATCAATTGGAGCGAACTTCATTCACATATGATTGCGAGTTGGAAGTGAATGGAGGGTCAAATGTTGACCGGACGCTGGTTTCGGTGTGACCGGACGCTGGCGTAGAGTCCGGTCAGTTCATTTGATTAAGGTGAAGTCATCTGAATGCGACCAGACGCTGAGTGTAATATGACCGAACGCTGGGTGCTAGAGTCTGGTCAACTCCAGTAAGGTCCCAGAGGAAGAATCCTGATCAGACGTGTCTGGTCAGTGTAGACCGGATGCTGGTCAGATTCCGGCTACTGACCGGACGCTGAGCAGCCAAGTGACCGGACGCTGGGTTCCAGAGTCCGGTCAACATCAGTAAGGTTCTATAGGGTAGTTTTTGTGACCGGACGCATCCTGTCAGTGCTGACCGGACGCTTGTCAGTGTTTGGTCACAACTTAACTGCTCGGTGGTGGGGAGAACTGATTGGAGCATCCGATTACCTTGACCAGAGCGTCTGGCCACCCCCAGTGGCACATAACGGTTCGTTTTGAATGAGGGGTTATAAATACTTCCTCTATTCACTCAAGGGATCACTTTTGCTCATTCCAACAGTTGGGAAACACCCTTGAGAGTGCCAAGAAGAGCAAGGTCCTAGTGAGGTGATTGAGATTTGAGAATCCAAGAGAGAGACCTCATTAGTGAAAGCAAGAGTAGCAAAGTGTGCATCCACCCTTCTCATTAGACTTTTCATGGTCAAGTGAGAGTTCGTGCTTGTTACTCTTGGTGATTGCCATTACCTAGATGGCTTGGTGGTGATTGGGATCTTGGTGATCATCCGACAGAGCTTGTGGATGACCCAACTCAAGTTGTGAGCGGTTGTGGGTGATTCACCATGATGGAGTGTCGAAGAATCAACCTATAGAGAGCACTCGATCCTTGCATGGATCAAGGGGGAGCTACACCCTTGTGCGGGTGCTCCAACGAGGACTAGTGGAGAGTGGCGACTCTCCCATACCTCGGCAAAACATCGCCACATTCCTCCTTCTCTCTTTACTTTGAGCATTTACTTTGAGCAATTCAATTCTTGTCTTTACATTCATAGAATTGCCATGCTAGAGTAGGATTGGAACATAGGTTGCTAAACTTTTGTGCGGTAGAACAATAGAAACACTTTCTAGGCACAAGGGGTGAAGTGGGCTAACCATAGGGTTTAATTATTGTAAAGAATTTTAGAATTAGCCCAATTCACCCCCCTCTTGGGCATCTTGATCCTTTCAATTGGTATCAGAGCCTCATGCTCCCATATCTAGGCTTAACCGCCTAGAGAAAGATATCTCACGGGGATGGACCTCCTCCTATCTTTGAGGGGGATGATTTTCCTTATTGGAAAATCCACATGGAGGTGTATTTAGAAGCTCTAGATGTTGGAATACTTAGATCCACCTCACAAGGATTCCCAAAACCTCAGGATCGCACGCACCTTCAAGGCGATGAAGTGAACTATGAGAAATAGAATGCAAAGCCTCGAAACACCATCTTTAGAGGCCTTTGCAAAGATGTGTTTAACCAAGTGAGGAACCACAAGGACACCCATGCACTATGGTCGGACATTTGTGCGCTCTATGAGGGAACTAAGAGCGAGCGTGAGGAATGCTATCATCTCATTATGAAAAAGCTTAATTCTTTTTGAGATGCTTCCTAAAGAGAGTGCTAATGAAATATACTCACGCTTGAATGTTCTTGTACAGGAAGTCAATGGGCTTGGACTCACTCAAATGCAACCATCCGATGTTGTAAGAAAAATCTTGAGTGTCCTCCCCATTGATAAATATGGGCATATTGTGACTGTGCTTCATCAAGGTGATCTTTCAACCGCTACACCGACTCAAATCTTGGGAAAGATCAATGCTCATGAGATGTACATGCACATCACACCACAAGATGGCTCATCCTCTACCAAGAAGAAAGACAAAGACTTAGCATTCAAGGCTAGCCAAGAGAAGGGCAAATCAAGAATCGAGTATGAGAGCTCAAGTGATGATGATGCAAGTCTTGCTCTCATGGTGAGAAGAACCGCCAAGATGCTAAAGAAGCTCAATAAGAATGGCGTTAAGTTTGATAGAAAGAAAAAGAAGTTCTTCACTAGCACTAGAAGGAAGCCAATCTCAGAGTTGGATTGCTACAATTGTGGAGAACTTAGTCATCTAGCACATCAATGCATAAAGCCCAAGAGAGACAAGTCTAAGAATAAGAACAAGGGCATGAAAGATGACTCAAGTGATGAAGATGAAAAGAAGAAAAACAAGCCATACAAGAAGAAAGATGGCAAGAAGAAGGACTTCCACAACAAGAAGAAAAATAGGAAGGCATACATCGTCGGTGATTGGCTCATGGACATTGATTCATCTAGTTGCTCATCCAATGATGATAGTGACAACGAGAAGGTGGCCGCTATTGTGATGAATTCTTCATCATCTTCACCGACACCACCGCCATCATCCTCTACACACCTATGCCTTATGGCCAAGGGTGAACGAAAGGTATCAAATGATGATGATAGTAGTGGTGATGATCATGCTAACAATGATGATAGTGATAGCGATAGTGATGATGATGAATATGAATCACCTTCATATGATGATCTTGTTAAATTGCTAAATCAATACACTAAGATCATTAAAAAGTCTATCGCTAAGAATGACAAGCTAGAAGCTAAGAATGATTCTCGTTTAGCTAAATGTGATATAGCCAAAAAAGCTAGTGTTGAGCTTAGAAAAGCAAATGAAGCTATGTCATCCAAACTCAAGGAGCTCAAAGCTTCTAAGAAAGAGCTTAAAGATATACATGATAAACTTGAGGGGATGCATAAAGAGCTCATCACTAGCCACAATATGCTAAAAGAAGAATATACAACTCTCAAGATTAATCATGATAATCTTGTTATAGCTCAAGAATTTTTATCCAATGAGCCACATGATGCTACTAACGATGTTGTTAAGATTGATATAGCTACATCATGTGATGATTTAATTGTTGAGAGCATTGAGCAAGGATCTAGTGGCAAAGGCAAGCAAGTGGTTGAAGTCGACAACTATGATGAGTATGTCAAACTCAAGCATGATAATGAAAAGCTCAAGAAAGATCTTGAAGAGCTCAAAACCACCAACACTATAGTGCTAGAAACTCTTGATCATGATGGTGATTTGATTCTTGAGAATGAGAAGCTCAGAGAAGAGAACAAGAAACTCAAGGAAGAGAAAAATAATGATGCACTCAAGGAAGAGAACAAGAAGCTCAAGTTGGAGAAAGAGCATCTCAAGATTGGATTGAGCAAGTTCACAAGAGGCAAGCATCTTCAAAGTGAGCTACTAATGAACACCATCATGAAGATGGATAGAAGTGGCATTGGGTATTTGGCAAACCAAGAGAAGAAGGCTCAAGCTCAACAACAACAACACAAGTTAAAGCCAAAGCCAAAGAGGTGTTTTGAGTGTGGACAAGAAGGCCACTTTGCCCATGAGTGTCAAACTCCACCACCACAACCCTTGCCCAAGCATGCTAGACCCTTTGCTTTCAATGCTCATTACATGCTTAGAAAGGACTCTAGTGGAAAGATGAAAGTTATGTTCTTAGGACCTCCCAACAAGAATAGGCCTAAGAAAATTTGGGTAGCAAAGTCACTTGTTGAGAAAGTCAAGGGCCCTCAACAAGTTTGGATTCCTAAAGCTTGATCTCTTGTGTGTAGGTGAACTACAAGACTGGTGGAAGTCATTGGGTAATTGATAGTGGTTGCACACAACATATAACCGGTGATCCTTGTATGTTCACCTCACTAGATGAAGAAGTAGATGGACAAGAAATAATCACATTTGGAGATAATTCAAAGGGCAAAGTTAGAGGATTGGGCAAAGTGACAATATCAAATGATCATTCAATCTCAAATGTGCTATATGTTGCTTCATTGAGTTTCAACTTTGTATCCGTTGGACAATTATGTGATCTTGGCTTTCAATGCCTATTTACCGAGAAGGAATTGGTTGTATCCAAGAAAGATCATGATCAAGTGATATTCAAGGGATTTAGATACAACAACCTATATTTAGTGGACTTCACCTCTAAAGATGCTAATTTGAAGACATGTCTATTCACCAAAACAACACTTGAGTGGCTATGGTATAGAAGACTTGCTTATGTTGGGATGAGCTCACTCAAGAAGCTAATGAAGAATGATTTGGTGAGAGGGTTGGAGGATGTGAAGTTTGAGAAGGACAAGCTTTGTAGTGCATGTCAAGCCGGCAAACAAGTTGCAAACACTCATCCTACAAAAGTTTTCATGTCAACAACAAGAGTGCTAGAGCTCCTTCACATGGATTTATTTGGACCAATAATATACAATAGTTTGGGAGGAAATCTTTATTGTCTTGTGATTGTTGATGACTACTCTAGATACACATGGGTATTCTTCCTTCCTGACAAATCCGAAGTTGCATCATGCTTCAAGAAGTTTGCCAAGAGAGCACAAAATGAGTTTGAAGTGAAGCTCAAGAAGATTAGAAGCGACAATGGGAAAGAATTTGACAACACAAACATTGAAGCCTATTGTGATGAAGTTGGGATCAAGCATGAGGTTTCCGCAATATATACTCCTCAACAAAATAGTGTAGTTGAGAGAAAGAACTGGACATTAATCACACAAGCAAGAACAATGCTTGATGAGTACAACACACCTGAAGCTCTATGGGCGGAAGCTATCAACACCGCATGCTATGCATCGAACTGCCTATTCCTTCAAAAGTTTCTTAGCAAGACACCTTATGAGTTGCTCAATGGGAAGAAGCCGGACGTCTCCTTCTTTAGGGTGTTTGGTTGCAAATGCTACATCTACAAGAAGCAGCAACACCTAGGGAAGTTTCAAAGACATTTTGATATTGGTTTTCTTGTTGGTTACTCATCAAAGTCCAAAGCATATAGAGTATTTAATCATGCCACCGGCTTGGTTGAAGAAACAAATGATGTGGAATTTGATGAATCTAACGGCTCCTAAGGAGCACATGAGAATCTTGATGATGTAGGTGATGAACCATTGAGGGAGGCCATGAAGAATATTCTGGTTGGAGACATCAAGCCTAATGATGATGAAGATGATGTACAAGTGATCAATCCACCTTCTTCATCAAATGTGCCACAAGATGGTGATAAAGATGGGAGAGTAGAAAATGAAGATACTCATGTCTCCCATGAGCAAATGGTGACACAAGCACAAGATGTTGATGCTCCACAACCTCCCCCTCAAGTGGTTGATAGAAGAAACTCACCTCTACTACAAGCTCATCCATAAGATCTCATCATAGGGAGTCCATCAAAGGGTGTATTGACTCGATCTCAAAAACTTACTTCATTTATTGAACATCACTCTTTTGTCTCTTGTTTTGAGCCTACCAAGGTAGAAGAAGCTCTTCAAGATCTGGATTGGATAAATGTCATGCATGAAGAGTTGAACAACTTCACCCGCAATGAAGTTTGGACTCTTGAAGAGCGACCACAAGGTGCAAGAGTCATTGGAACAAAGTGGGTGTTCCGCAACAAGCAAGATGATCAAGGTGTTGTTGTGAGGAACAAGGCAAGATGTAACACCCTAAAATTTGTCTCTTTTGAAATAGAGCTAAAATGATTTATTTATAAATTTTTGTGCACATGAAATATAGGAAAATAAAAATTTTCATTAATTTAAAATTCATCATAAGGTAGCAACATGTGTGAGCATAATGCTGTTGCATTTTATTTATTGTGATGAATGGTGTTGATCCAAAACTCTAAAGTAATTTGGAATGTTTTTGAAAAGGGTTTAAAAATGGCTTTGAAATAAAAGAAAGAAAAGAAAATTAGAAAAATAAAAGTATTTTTAAAGTTGTAAAGTTTATCTTGGGAAGCCTAACAAAATTGTCCATTTTTATTTGAATAGGGAAGTATATTTGAAACTATACTTGAATTTGATTTGAATTGGCTCGAGATTTGAAAACTAGAAATAGAAAAGAATTTCATTTTTTTTAAAAAACTTCCTTTCTTTCCTTCCAGCCCAACTCCAGATTCAACCCGGCCTCCTTCGCGCTCTTGGCTCAACAACCAGCCTGGCCTGCTGGCTGGCCCAACCGCCATCCCTTCCTCCTTCCCGCCTCTCCGCATGCACGCGCGGCCCAGCTAGGTGGCCCGCTCCGCTTCGGCCTTTCCCGCATGCGCCCGCCACAAGACACTCCTCCCTCTCACTACGTCGCCGACCCCATCCGTCAGTCGCCGTCCCCTTCCTTCCTTTCTTCTTCCCCGCTCCTTTCCTTCCGTCGCCCCGCCGATGGCGCACCACCTACGGCAAGCCGCCGGTCCTCCGCGCATGCAAGGAAGGCAACCAAATCACCCGAGTGCCCCGCTCCCCTTCCTTCTATCGTGCCTCGCCCCACCATTAAAGCTTGAGCCAGACCCCCCTTCTTCTCCCTTTTCCCCGTCCATGCTCAAGCGCTCGCCACCGCCGCCCCGTAGTCGCAATTTGTCGTACCAGCACCTCTAACCTCGTCGTCGACGTGCCCATGAGCTTCGCTTTGTTCCCCCACGCCCGTAGGTAACTCCAATTTCACGTTTTGGTCTTGATTTGATCAGATTTCCTATCACTCGCGCTGTGTTTCTCTCTCCAGCCGCCACCACCGTCGACCCAGGCCGTCGAAGCCTTCTCGGACGCCGCAACCACCTCGATCCGACTCACGGTGAGCTCCCGAACCTCCTCGTCCCCTTCTTGTCTCGATTAGTGCCCTAGAATGCTGTAGCAGCGTGCACCTAATGCTGCCGGCCATGGCGCCGCCGTGGGCCATCATCTCAGCGCGTTCCCTGCCCTAGGATGGGACCCGGTTGAGTTCGCGATTGCCCGTAGAATGTTTTGGTGTGTTCGGTTGGTCCCAGGGAGGTCCAGAACGCCAACTCGATGTCCGCCGTCGTGTCTTCCTCGCCACCGACAATGGAGGGTTTGCCGGCGGGACTGTGCCACTGGCGGAGGATCTCCCAAGCTTCCCTCGCCGCTAGATCTTGAACGGACGCCTGCGATTAGATGTACTGGTTCGTTACATAACGGGTCTACCATAGACCCACGGACCGGCCTGCATTGCTGCGTCAGCATGTCCACCGCGCACGTGTGGTGCACAGCACCAGTTCCCGCATGCCACGTGGCTGCCGAGTCAGCGTCGCGGTCAACATCCAGTCAAGCTGCGTACAGTTTTTCAGAAAAGCCCTTCTAGTTTTGGTGAATCAACCCGCAGTCCGTAGCAGTTCGATTTAATTACAATTCAGCCCTATTTTTATTCGTTTAGGTCCCTATGTTTTCCAAAAATAGTACCCGCAGTCCAGCAGCCGTGTAATTTCATATTTTTAATTATTTTAATTAAAAAATAAGTTCAGCTTTTTATAGAAATGCCATTGCACCTTATTTCATGCATAACTTTTGCATTTTAAGTCCGATTTGACCCGTTCAAATTGCGTTAGGACCGTATTTATGTTTTCTACGTGTTTATACAATTGTTAGGCATGTTTTCAATATTTTAAATTCATGTGTAGATTTAATCTATTACTTAACTAAAGTAAAACTTGTTTAAATCATAACTTCTTTATTTTAACTCCAAAATAGTCCGTTCAAGTTGCGTTAGATTCATAGCGACAAGATCTATGCTTTAGTAACAATGTTTACTATATCACTATTTCTGAAAAATCATGGTTTAAATCATATCTTGATTAACAATTATGCAACTAGATTTTATAAATAAAATATGATTTGTTTTACTTTAGTTTTATAATTCAAAATCTAAAATTGACTTAATTCAATCTATATTATTTATAAAATATCTTATATATATGAATTTATATAGTTAAAATAAATGAAGCCTATAGTTTTCTTTTTCACGTATAAAGCAAATCTCTCGGTAGCTGTATTGTTTCACCCGTAGCTTCGATTAGAGTGCTTCTCGCGACTGTGGGTTCGTAGCGATGCGTAGAATCGTGTTTCAATCTCTTTTACTTATTTTTCTATGATTGGTGTACTGTTTTGATATAGATGCAATTGTATGCTATGCATATATGTGTATGGATGTTTGTGTGGTGTTCTACAATTACGTCCAGCCGGTGAGATATACGTGGTGATCCAAAAAAGAAGAAGGACGTTGAAGATTAAAGCTTACCGAAGGATCAGTGTGTAAGGCAAGTGTAGCATGGGACAATCCTTGTTACCTATTCACATTTAATCACTTAATTCATATTGCATGTGTCTACCTTGTTGCCAATAAGGATATCCTAGATATTTGATATCTTGTACCTTGATACCTTTGGGTTATTGCATTGGGTAGTTTTGCTAGTGCTTAACTAAACCATGATCTTGTAACTTGACTAATGGTATATGCAATAAACATTAAAATATGACTTTTTAGCAACATGGAAATAGGGGGCTGGAGTATTTAGCTACTTTCTAAATGCTTTAGATTCCTCTCCCTAAGGACTTATCTGTAAGCGATCATTCAGGACTTATAGTACAGCTGTGAGGGCTATATGGCTCTGGCTTTAGCACAGTATGAGGACCTTTTCTAGCTTGTTAGTGGTTACCTTTATGGCGCAAGAGGGTATGTTTCCTTTCCTGCTGGGATGTGTGTACCGCGCTGCGTGCCCATGCGTGCCACTCCTAGAGAAGGGCCACATACGCCTAGCGGCCCTAACTTGTTAGACGAACCTTTGAAAGGCTTCATAGTGAACCCTACCGACCTTCCTTGGAAGTGGGTCAAGAGATTAGCTACCTTGGGCAAAAGGATAAATCACGACTTATAGTGAAAGTGTACAACCTCTGTAGAGTGTAAAACTGTTATAATAGCCGTGCTCACGGACACGAGCGGCCTTGGACCCTTATGGAATAGAGATGATCACTAATGGATAATTGTACTAATGATTAATTGTTTATGCTATTCATTATTCATGTTTACCTGATCATGTGTTTATAGGCTTATGGATAAACTTGTTGCCAACCAATTGCTAAAATTGTGCTAAACAAAGGCTAATCGTAGTTAAACCAGTGTCAGCCTTTTGAGCCTCATGAACCCCATGATATAATTGTTAAGTACGACATGTACTTACGCTTGCTTTACTTTTCTATACTTGGATAAAAATCCCAGATGGGTACCAGATTGCTAGTCTGGAGGAGTTAAGCTTGTGGTCAACCAGTCAGACGTCCCTATGGATTTGGAGTCTTCACCTGAAGATCGGAGTTGTCTTTCCGCTGTTTGCTGCCTAAGGTTATACCTTTTATACTAAGAATGTTATATATTTAGCATTTGTCTTTTGATATTACCTATATTTGTAGCTATATATGAGATTTGACTTCCTAGGCTCACATATAGTGTGTATCTGGTTTTGTCTTTAAAACTGGGTGCTACACAAGACTAGTTGCAAAGGGGTTCTCTCAAGTTGAAGGGTTGGGTTTTGGAGAGACATTTGCACCGGTTGCAAGACTATAAGCCATTCGTATCCTCCTTGCATATGCATCACATCATAAAATGAAACTATATCAAATGGATGTGAAAAGTACATTTTTAAATGGCTTTATTAATGAACTAGTCTATGTTGATCATCCTCCTGGGTTTGAAGACCCTAGATATCCTAATCATGTTTATAGGTTGTCCAAGGCGCTATATGGGCTTAAGCAAGCCCCAAGAGCTTGGTATGAGCGTCTTTGGGATTTCCTCATTGAGAAGGGCTTCACCATTGAGAAGGTCGACACCACACTATTCACTAAGAAGCTTGATGGATATATCTTCATTTGTCAAGTATATGTTGATGATATCATCTTTGGATCATCAAATGAAGATTCTTACAAAGAGTTTGGTGAATTGATGTCGAAGGAGTTTGAGATGTCAATGATTGGAGAGCTTACATCCTTTCTTGGTTTTCAAGTCAAGCAAATGAGAGAAGGAATTTTCATCTCTCAAGAGAAATATACTAATGATCTTCTCAAGAGATTCAAAATGGATGAATGTAAGCCAATCAAGACACTAATGCCAACTAATGGATATCTCAACCTAGATGATGGAGGTAACACGGTTGATCAAACTCTCTACCGCTCTATGATTGGTAGCTTATTATATTTAACCGCATCTAGGTCCGACATCATGTTTAGTGTGTGTATGTGTGCTAGATTTCAAGCTAATCCTAAGGAAGCTCACTTGGTTGTTGTTAAAAGAATCCTTAGGTATCTTAAGCACACACCAAGCATTGGCCTTTGGTATCCCAAAGCAGCTATATTTGAATTAGTTGGCTATTCTGATTCGGATTATGCCAGTTGCAAAGTTGATAGAAAAAGCACATCCAGAGGGTGCCATTTGCTTGGTAGATCACTTGTGTCTTGGTCCTCCAAGAAGCAAAATAGTGTGGCTTTGTCCACCGCCAAAGCGGAATACATTACCGCGGGTGCTTGTTGTGCACAAATACTTTACATGAAGCAAACTTTACTAGACTATGGTGTAGTTCTAGAAAAAGTACCTCTTTTGTGTGACAATAAGAGTGCGGTAAAACTTGCATATAATCTGGTTCAACACTCTCGCACCAAGCACAAAGATATCCGCCATCACTTTCTTAGAGATCATGTTGCTAAGAATGATATTTCATTAGAAAGTGTAAGGACCGAGGATCAATTGGTAGATATCTTCACTAAACCGCTAGATGAGGCAACATTTTATTGGTTGAGGAATGAGCTCAATGTGCTTGATTTTAGCAACTTCACTAGAAAATGAGCTTGTGTTGTCCCTTGCATTGCATTGTAATATACAACATGTTTACTTTATGGTAATGCACTTAGGGCTTGTCTAACATGGTTAAGATAACCGCCGAAAAGCGTGTGAAGAAGCTTAACCTTGGATCAAACTTGACAAGCAACTAGAATTACTTTCAAGTATTGCATTGCATATGCATGAATGTTGTTTTGTCATTTCTCTTCAATCACCCTTTTATTGCCTATTTTCTTAAAAAGAGTTATAGCCTAAGGCAAAATATTTTAAAACATTTGAGGGTTTGAGAGAGGTCACTCACATCAGTCCCAATTGGTGTTTATTTGGATCTTATTGAAGTTGGGACTTGATTGGGAACAGGCCGCACGAAGGACTTTGAAGATTTGTTGAAAAAGAGTGACCGGACGCTGCACCGAACTCTGATGTCCAACGTTCGACCAGTTCATAGGAGGTGAACTATGCTATGAAGGAGTGACCAGACGCTGGAACATTGTTCTCCCTGTGTCCGGTCAGAAGGTGATTCTGTGTCCAGTCAAGTGAAGAAGACGAAGACAGGATCGACCGGACTCTGGCTGCATCCGGTCAGTTGGGATCGGACGTGTCCGGTCATGAATCGAGAGGTTTTGGACCTCTCTGGAGTCGATCAGACTTTAGGTGGCAGCGTTCGGTCATTGCCACCAGAGCGTCTGGTCAATAGTAGTCGTGCGGGATTCCAACTCTTATCTCATTTCCTTTTCTAATCCGTCGGGTGCCACCATAAAATCTGACCGTGCCGTGACCTAATCCCCATCCCGCAAGCTCGCCGCGCCAACATCGCCTGCTCTCGCCCCGTGCGCCACCGCATTGCGCCTCCCCACCTGCGCCACTGCATGTCCCGAGCATTGCTGTTGTCCCACACCACACCTGAGGTGCCGCTCCTGAGCCACGCAGTAGAGCTTCGCCGTGCCCAGGCAACGCCCGTGCCGCTCCTGAGCGCCACCGCGCCCACGCTTTCTCTCCATGCCGCAACAGCAGCACCGCCTATGCCCAAGCGCCTCTGCCACCGTGCCACATTGCTCCATGTCGTGCCCTAATCCACTACCCTACATCTTCTCGGCTATCATAGCACGTCACCGGAACCCTAACTATTGATGATCCGATGGTTCCCCGATTCGTTCCTCTTCTCATTGATTCGCCGGTTCAATAGGTAGCAAGCCCTCGATTCTAATTTTGTACCTATTGCTTGCTTCTTAGGGTTTCATATCTCTAGATGTATATTGAAATTATTCATATATCTGATCTATTCTAACGTGCAACGAGTCGGTGTTTCTGAGGTCACTTTGGCAGTTATCAGGCAACTCGGGGCCAAGCTCATGAGTACGGATCGAGGCCAAGCCTCGGAAGTGTCAGTGATAGTTGGTTCTTGTCCGAGGCAGCAGATCATTTTAGATGGCACGTGTCAAGAATGCTGGAGGTGGTCCAAGTGATGAGGATCTGAGGCCTCCGCCTTGCTTGCCTACTGATGTAAAGGGCAAGGCAACGAAGAAGGTCACATCGATGAAGCAGAAGTTTGTAGATGCTGATACAGCAAGAGCAGCCGTAGTTGCAGCCACCGCAGAGCACGCAGAGAGAGAAGGTGCTAGGAGTGGAGTCCAGATTGTAGATCAGCTTTCGCCAGCACAGAGAGTAGCTATAGAGTAGGTTGAGCATCATCATGATAGTCCAGCTGGGACTGTCATGCTTGAGGGATGCCATGTTGCTTTGGAGGAGACACAGCCTCAGGGGGAGCCATAGCTGCAGATAGAGTAGGCTTAGGAGGGAGAGCAAGCAGAGGAGACAGAGCAGGCACCTCAGCCATAGTTATGCCGCTCTAGTCGTACTCGTACCTAGGTGACACCAAGGGCAGAGACATAGTGGAGGGGTTCTCGTCTGCCTCCTAGACCACAAGGTCCGCCTCTAGTGACTCATCTAGATTTGAGGGCCGCCACGGCCAAGCAGGTACAACAGCTCAGATTTATGCAGTTTGAGGAGTGGTTCCCGCCTAGGAGGGATGAGCGTGCTTCTAAGGGGTTCTATACACCACTGTAGGAAGATTTTTATAATGCATATCTTAACAGTGGGGTTGCATTCAGGTCTCATAGGGTCTGCTCTATTGAGGCCATTGTAGCAGCTATAGGAGAGCAGATCCATCCTTGCCTTTCTTACCTACCAGGGCTGATAGATCTACTTGGACAAACAAGCAGATATGTTCCATCATGGGTTCATGAGTTCTATGCTTCACTTTATATTGACCCAGGCCACTGATTTGTGCACTTTACATTTAGAGGCCAGGATTACAGGCTAATGAGCTTTAGGGTCTAAGAGATACTCAGGCTATAGGATTCACTCATCCGCATTCATAAGGTTTGCTATGGACACACAAAGCCTCCTAGACGCCCTCACAATGGTCTTGTGCCTCCTACTGATCTGGTTCTCCCTTGCTTCATAGAGCCTTTCGGCGAGGGGTCGAGCAGGACACCTAGGGATCTTACTCCTACAGCCAGTCTGCTAGATGCTATCATGAGGAGGACCCTACTTCCGAGGATGGGATATCGCGAGGGCTTGACTCACATTTAGTTGTGGCTACTGAATGCCCTGATGTAGCAAACTATCTTTGATGTATGAGATGTCATTCTTTCTGAGATGGAGGATACCCTTGCAGAGGGATTCAAAGGACATAGACAGCTGCCTCATGCACACTAAATTTCTTTTCTGATTCATAGGGCAGTTACAGTGAGGCCACCTGAGATGCTGGCAGAGTATAGTGGTGCTACTATAGAGTTCTCTGCATATAACTTGACCTAGATGCTCCGTCATAGCAGGCCAAGTGCACCTAGCTAGCCGCGCTGTCATCCAGAGGTGCTAGAGACTATAGCCCAGCAAGATGAGACTATCAACGGCATTGTAGCTATAGAGGAGGAGCAGTTAGATGCTTAGTAGGAGGGTATGGTAGAGAGCGACCCCAGCAACAGTTCAGATGATGACTACTAGGCTATACCTCAGATGCCTCCCCGATGACATGACCATGAGGCCGGTAGCTCCAGTTCAGCTCCACCTGCACCACAGACATACCCTGCTCTACTTGCTATCCTTGAGCGGACAAGGCAGGATTAGGCTCGCTAGGCTCAAGAGACCGCTGCTACATTTGCATAGTTTGAGGCCAGACATGATGAGTTCCAGCGACAGCAGCAGGCTATCCAGCGACAGCAGCAGGCTATCCGGCAGTAGCAGCAGGCCATGCAGCAGCAGCAACTTCTCATGCAACAGTAGTTACTTGGATTTATACATCATGTAGTTACTGCTATTGGGGCTACACCGCCATAGCCTTCACCCCAGATCGGCCAGCCTACCACCACTTCTATGACTCCAGCTTTATAGCCTAGTGGGCTTCAGAGTCAGGGACAGCCAGCGGCATAGTTTCCTTCACCTACTGAGCAGGTGTCCTAGTGGTTTGCCTCGCCAGTGATAGCCCCGTAGTTCACACCTCTATAGACAGGCTTCACATCGGCTCAGACTTCCTCGCTGCTTGTGCCAGATACCTCAGTCTCTAGGAGCCTTGGTGCGACATTTAGTGAGTTGATAGGGCAGCCTACTCCACCATATCTACATGTCCCTAGTCCTTCCATAGTTGCTCCTATTACGGGGACTACAGAGATGCTCCCTTCATCAGTTGCATCATCAGAGCCGCCTACCACAGTCATACCTATAGAGTCACAGGCTGCACTAGTCCCTAATCCGACCTAGTCCGCTTCAGCATCGCTTCCAGCCACAGAGGGTCAGACTGCTTAGAGCTCAGGATCAGATGATGATGGCACATAGTTCTAGATCACTCATCGCACCTCAGCGCCCGACTCGTCCGCTGCAGCCCCGCCGACCGACCCTTAGGTTTTGGTGTTTGACGCCAAAGGGGAAGAGGGATCAAGTATGATAGGACTTAGGCGGAGCGATACATTTAGGGGGGGCTTCTATTATATTTGGTTTTTTTGTGTGATACATTTTTATGCATTCATGCTTACTATTATGCATTGAACTACATAAGTGTGATCGTAATCGTGATATTAATATGATCGTGATATTTATGTGATATGTGACATGTGTGCTCTCTACTTGAATTATTTATATGTCATGTCACTTGATTATGCTCATTTGCTTTGCTTCCACGTTTTACTCCGATGCAAATGAGCTTTATTTTTTGTACTCTTGCTTACTTCATATATTTTGAGTACATCATGTTGGCTTGGGTCATATAAGCTAGCATAACTCTTTTGTTCTTATTGTCAAAAGCTTATATGAACCAAGCATGTTGAAAACCTCATCTCTTTTACATACTCGAGGTTGTATTGTCATCAATCACCAAAAAGGGGGAGATAGAAAGCATCTAGGCCCCTAGTTGGGTTTTGGTGATTAATGACAATACGAGATTACTGTGACTAACGTGTGTTTTGCAGAGGCAATTAAGTTAGGTCATGGTAATGGCAATTGATTGTACAATCATGGTTGTCATGCCCCTACGATGGAAATCAATTTGTTTTTCAAAGGATGGACGACAAGGTTAAGGATGGACTAGTTCTAAGTGTCATTTGGTGTTGAAGAGACACTTAGAGTAGTTTAGGACTTTGTTTTTCCTTTGGCCGTACTATTAAGGGGGTATGGATGGGTAGCTTGACCTAGGTGAGTCTAGTTGATGAGTACAGGCCCGATCTTCCGACCGATTCGAACCCTGCTGTCGCAGAACCGACCAATTTATAAAAATACAAGTACAATGGCAATCCGCAAGCGGTCGCACTGTTATACTTGAACCCATATAAACCCGGTAGTCCGTCGAGTACCACGACGGGTCTCGATAAACGATTTACAACAACCAAGATCGTACAGGATTCAACATACATGCCACATATTACATAAAGTTCACAGATACTTTTCATCATCAGAGTATGAATAAAAGTTATTACAAACCGAGTTTGATAAATAAAGCGGAAGCAAATAAGTTCGAAGATAAAGTTTCCAACATAGTTTGATACAGTGCCAAACCAGATCACGGTCCACAAAAGCAAAGATAGGAATTACTAAGGAAGCCTGCCCAAGGCTTACTCCTCATCCACAGCGGGATAGAAGCAACTCTTGCAATAACCATGATACACAGTGCCATCTGCAACAATGGGAAAATAAACCCTGAGTACTGAGAAGGTACTCAGCTAGACTTACCCGTCATGAACCAGAAATAAAATGACTCCAAGGATTATGCAAGGCTGTATAAGTGGACGTAACTTGGCAACATTTTGCGAAAAAGGCAACTTACCCGTTGAACAATTATAATTCCTTTATCAAGTTAATTATAACTATTCCCCTCTAGATTAGCAACTATCCCTGTGCCAAACATGTGGTATATCATTTAGAAGCATACAATAGTAACCATAGCCGGTATTGAAATTCCAATTTTATCCGAACCATCATGTTTCATAACACAGTTACTACGATGTTGGAGCTAGCCAAGTTTCTCACTATCCGGGAGAGACGGCGATTCGAATCGATTTCAACCAGCTGGGAGTTTATTCCTAACACAAACCCAGGTCTACCAGCCACGATAGCCTTAGGTCACCTTTGATACAACTCAGGTACACATTTCGCGGGTCCGTACCGCGCCGCACAATCTGGAACACCTAGATGCCAGGATGCTCAGGCCAAGCCTGCCCTTGGGCTCAGTCTGATCGTTCCCTGGAAGGAGAGCACAACAGAACGGTTCCCGGCCTGAGTTGAATTACTCGGCTTCACGGTCGGAACGAATTATCCGGCCAGCTAAGTGAGAGGCATGCGTTCAATCTTGTCAGAAGTTCCAACAACGGTACAGTCCTTGATCGACACAGACGGGGATAGATCCACACCCAAGACCTCCATGCCTTGTTGCTTTTCTATCAATATCCCGCCCGGATCTCCATTTATATTAACCATGGTTCTTTTCCACGATAACAATTATAACCAACCGTGCTCCGGTATCCACCTATATCTCGCAGGTGACAGGGAATCACCCGACTTCTACCGGTCTAAGCATGGCTAAGCATATATTCGATCCTGGACCTATACCGGTTAAAGGTGTAACTTCTGGACAAGGAATGTACATGCATCAAGTGGTTTCATTCAACTCTTATAACCTAATGCATCAATCATAAATACGTAAGTAAACATTTGTAAATTACTGGGAGACTTATAATGCTCCGGGGCTTGCCTCGCAGAAAGGAAGTAGGGCGATGATCAGGGCACTCCGGAAGCTCTTCAGGGTTCTGCTCTATGCCTTCGGGAGCTGTGGCTTGCGGATCCTCCTGCGGGTTCCCTTCCTCTGCTTCTTCGAATTCCAGCAACGTGATCTCTTCCTCCGATCCTAGATGCATGAGTATGGTATGAGTATCACGAATGTATATATGTTAACAAGTGCATCACGTTGTTTGAGTAGGTGCATATCTCTTCTCGATTATTACTTAACTACTTCTACAATGCATTGACTATGCCACAAACAGTAGCTACTTGTTTTACTCATAACTAGAGTTCTACAAATCCAAAAATAGTGATCCTGGACTTTCTGGAAAGCTTATCAAATTCTCTACAACTTTATTATTAACCATTTTTACAGTCTACATCAGTTTCAACATGCAACTCATCACACCCTAGAATTAGTCCGGAAACTATTTAACATGCAATATAAAGTAATAACACCTCTACTTCATGTAATCATTCCAAATTTGACAACTTAACTTCTACCAACAGTGTAGGCATACCAAATACATTTTGGATAATATAATGGTGAAGCCCAAACTATTTATTAAATTGCCTTTATTATTTTATTTAGATATCTAGGTTAATTAATAAATATATATCAGATGTGCTTAATAAATTCTCAAAAATTTACAGAGTCTTACTAATGCTATAAAAGGACTACTATAAAAATTTCATGCCATTTTATGCAATAAAACATCCTATACAAAAATGACAAGGAATAAAGGCTTAAAATAGCATAAATAGAAAACTATATTGAAAAGTGTCAAGCAATAGATTTCCTATTTTTCTTATCATCTTTAGGGTACTAGTATACCCTCCAACAAATTTCATGAATTTTAGATCCATAATTAATTTATTAAAATTTATACAAGGATTCACTATTTATAAAATAAAAATCTATAACTATAGATCTACACATGCACTGATCCTCAAATTTTTACTAGAGTTCATATATGACAAGAATAGCCTACCACAAAAATTTCATAATTTTTGGAGCACAGGAACTCTAGATATAAAATAAACAAATTTGAATGCATTCAAAAGCACATTTGAAATCCCTATTTAAATCTCCAGAAATTTCTACTGTTGAAGCCAAGAACATATTTTTCCTAAATACTACACTTCCTAAGGAACACAACCATATTTATTTCACAATTTTAGGAGATACCAAACTGAAGATACAAAATTCACAAAACAAATCAAAAACTGGATTCAAAATGAGTTAGCCTTCAATACTGCTGTCGCTGACCGGTGGGACCCGCTGGTCAGAGGACCCCACGCGTCAGTGACACGGACTAGAGCAGCGGCGCTGCTGGGCACTGCGCGGCTGCGGCTCATCGACGGCGAGCTTCGCCGGCGGTAACATCTTCACTACACGACCTACGTGACCTAGCGGAGCAATTGAGCTACTTGGCCGGTCCTATTGTCGACCCTAGAGCTGACGGCGGCGACCATGGCGGAACGGCAGAGCTGGACCACGGCGGTACGCCGGTGTGGGCTACGGTGGCTCGACCTAAAGCTCAGACGAGCACCAGTGGACTACAACGAACCTAGCGCATCAGCTATCGCGTGGAATGGTAGACTACAATGGCGTGGCCACGACGACGGACACGGCGGTGAAGCTCCGGCGAGAGCGTGTGCGCTGCTGGGGCTTACCAAGCTGGAACAACGGACATGGGAGGAGGTAGTAGGTTGCTGGAGAGCTAGTGGTGCTACTGCGGTGAAGAATGGATGGCTAGGCGCGAGCTGTGCGCAGCTATGGCGACGGCGGAGCTGCGGGCTCTCGGCGGCTGCTGTAGCAAGGAAGAAAGGAAGCCAGAAGTGAAATGGGAGCGCGGCTGAGTGCGGGCGGGCGCTGGCGTGATGAAGGCGCGCTCGGGCGTGGCGTGGCCTGCGTGGACAGAGCGCTGGCGACGCGCGGCCGTCGCCGGGGACACGCGGCGTGCGAAGCTTGAAGCCGGTCAGCCACCGAAACGATTCAGTTCGTCAGTTAAGTCCCGAAGTCGTGCCTGACAGCGCGTTTTCAAATTGATTTACCGGCTAATCGGTGGCTCCTTCGTGCAAACATACTGAATAGAATTTGTAGACCCATGTACCAGCTTCAAATGTTGTTCAAGGATCATGTTCCAATTCTCAACCGAATTCAAGTTATAATGCCCTGAAGGTCAGCTTGTCAGGCTGTTCAATGAACTTGACTTAGAAAAATTTTCTTAAGTGTTGAAATCAAGGTTTTGATGATTCTTGTGATCCAATTTCAAACATGTTAGGAGCTGAATCAGTCAGAGACCCAAAAATAAAAGTTGTTCCCTATGTCAAACACTACAACTTTGCTTTAGTGAACTCCTCCATGCAAGGTCTCTAACACCTAGTTCAACTTTAGTCAAACATGTCACTTTGAAATCATGATACATACTCAAACCATGGCTAAATGACCAATTTAGCCCTAGCCCTAAATACCAAAGTTGTTCATGATGATATCCTAAGAATGTTTAAGAAATTTCCAAGGTCATCCTATCATTTTATGCAGTGGTCACTCATAGAGCTATCCAGGTCAACACATGAAATATCACTTAAGTGCTTGATCAAGAAATGTGGCCTTCATGAACAAGGTTCCTTTTGTTAACCTCAGTGTAGCTAAGGTGTTTTAGTGACTAGCACTACCCACTTGCATTCATTTGCACATGATCATATGCATATGTTCCAAGAAACACGAGATAACAAGCAATGTTTCATATGTTTCGATCAAATGTTTCAATTGTAAATGATGATTTATGAATGCTTGATGCTCATGCTCATGTTATGCAGGTCAAGTTATGCAAGGCTAACACCCGAGGTGTTACAGTTATAAATAAAGACTATGATCATACCATAAAGTAAATCCTCTCTGAGCCCACCAGGAGAAATTCACACACAAAGGTCAGCTCTAGCCTCCACCTGTCACCTACAATAGGGGGAATAAAATCCTGAGTACTCAATTGTACTCATCAAGACTTACCCGATAGGAGGAAAGAGAAGACTCCAAGGACATGCAAGGCTATCTGGCTTGTGGGTTCATTACATCTACAGGAAGCATTACTAAGCGTGCGTCCTTATATTCGATTTTTATTAATAGCCGCATTGGTTCATTAACTAACCATTCTATGCAAGCACCTATGCTACTTTCAAGTAGGTGGTAAGCAATTAGATTTCCTTTTTCCATCTTCCATCTTCAGTTCTTACTATGGTGCTAGACATGAAACAAGCCATACCGGATTGCCCGGCGATTCATGAATCAATACCCCCAGCTGGGTACCCCGAAAACACACGCCTCGCTTGTACCCAAGGCACAAGCAGGACCAACCCATCACCCTCCTATCCTAGGTTCCTAGGTCCCCATCTAAACTAGGACTCCAAGCCCCGCCCCTAAGTCCCAGATTCAGTGCGGTGCAAGGACCTCCTCTACCAAAAAGAAACCCTGACAGTCGGTCTGGAAAGAGCCAAAACCCACGACAAGAGAGCAACAAGTCTTCCAAGCGTCCATACCCAATTATGTGCTTAGGATAATAAGTCTGTGACTTGCCTCGATGGCTTATGCAATGGCCGGTCCTTAACCGACACAGACAGAGAAAGCAGTGTAACCAAGCCATGCCCCGCGTCCATGGCAACACAACCTCTTACACCCACCAATACCAAAACCATATCCCTATCCGGTCTCTATTTTCCTTTCCACCATTTTTATATATTCCAAGTGATAATAATCTAATAATATATTTTCTATCTCTCGCGAGTGACAGGCAATCACTCGACTTCTACCGGAGTCCTGTAGCATAGCAATCTACATGATCCTATCATACTAGTAAGACTCATAGGATAAAGATATGTATATGCAAGTGGGTTTCAATCAACTCCTTAAAACTTAATCGACAAATATAATTTAAACTGTAGAAAAGTAGGGGTTATGCACCAGGACTTGCTTGGGTAAGATATATATTAAAAACTTAGTATCTGCATCCTCAGATCATCCACCATCATCTGAATAGAAAGCCCATTGCATCATCTCCTAGAGAGAATACCATTACACCATCTTTGGATTTCTAATCATCCTTCAATTGATCCGTTGATCCATCATTGTACCTATATGATATGCAATGCGATGCAATACAAAGACATAATTAATCGACTGCAATCGTGACTCGTAAAATACGATTTACGCCACTCAAGCTAACGAGCTAGTTCTGATGACGACCGTACTTAGGCTACATATCCATGTTGTCGAAAAAGAAGTTGTTTCCCAACAATTATTTTAGTTATATAAACCAAGGTGTTTCTTTATTCTATTCTATCAATTTAATCTTTATTCGTAATAGGACATCATTAACTACTCTAGTAAACTAATTATTCTAGAGCTACAAAAATTATAGTGAGTATCTAATATTGCTAGTAGCCTACTGTAAAAATTTCAGATTCAACACTATTACCAATTTATCACAATAATTTCTACAAGTTTATATTTTTACCATATTAAGTACCTTAAATTAATTATATAGCTTCCAAGAATATTACCACACTATGTGAACAAAATATACTAACAGGTAGATCATGATTTTAGAAACTCAACAAAACTAGTTTCATAATTTTTGGACACCTACAAAATTTTATATTGATTTTATGAGTTTATTTTCAAAACTAATTTAACAAGTGCTCAGAAAACTAAAGGCCAGCGGCCAAGCTCGGCCCGTAGACATCCACGTGGCCCACTAGCCATACGCGGCCCAGTAGCGCGGTAAATGGCGCGGCGGCCCAGGCGGATGAGCGGCACAAGTTAGCCTAAGCATGGTGGCCACAGGCCGGCCCAACGCGAGGGCAGGCCAGCCCAGGCGGGGGGTGAGGCCAGCGGCCTAATAGGCTGGCTCATGCGCGGTGAGCGTGGCCCAACATGGCGGTGGTGGTAAATTTGCAAGAAGGCCCCATGCCTTCCTTATATTAATCCGTGATACTAATGTACTATTTATGTGAGTCTAGTATTTTGCAATAGGGACCCTGTATAAACTTTCTCCTTGGATTCATACCCTTTCTACCTTCTCCCAAGAAGAGCACAACACAGAGGCACCAACCGGCGGCAGCGACAACAGCGTGGTGGACCACCCGCCGGTGAGCCGCACGGGGAGGTGTGCGGACATGACCGTGCCTGGCCTGGCCACGGCGCGACTCCTCGGTGACGCGGATGTGGCCGATGGTGAGCGCAAGGTGAGGTGGTGCGGAGCTCGGCGCGAGGCGATGTGGAGCTCGACGCGAGGTGATGCAGAGCTCGGCACAAGGCGAGCGTGAGCCTATGGCGCAGGGCGTGGCCGGGGAGCGGGAAATAGGCCAAGGCGGCGCAGACGCCAGCAGCAGGGGGGAGCAGGAGCTAGGGCAGCAATTCTGACATGGGGAGGAAGAGAAGGGGATGCCGGTGACCATGGGCACGGGCAACCGCGGCGTGCCACAGCTGCGCTGAGAGAGAGAGCGCGAGGCGTTAGCAATAGAGGCTCTGGCGAGGCGGAGCTATGCGCGATAGTGGCGCTGGGGGCGCAGCGGGGCACGACGAGGTGGTGGTGCGGAGCACACAGGGCTTGGGCGTGCTGTGGGACTACGGCTAGGAGCGGCGCGGGATGGTGCACGGCTACAACCGGCTCGCCTGGCCATGGTGCTCCAGGGTGGCTGCGGTGATGCAATGCGGGCAACGCGGTCCGGAGTAGGGAAGGAAGGGATGGTGCTGTGGGGCAGAGCAGCAAGTCCAGCATGGCGGGTGAAAGGATCAAGATGCCCAAGAGGGGGAGTGAATTAGGCTAATTCTAAATTTTCTTGCAATAATTAAATCCTACGGTTAGCCCAATTAACCCCTTGTGCCTAGAAAGGTGTTTCTATTAATCTAACATACAACGGACTTGCAACGTATGTTCCAAACTTACTCTAGCATGGCAATTCTATGTATGTAAAGACAAGTATTGAATTGCTCAAAGTAAATGCTCAAAGTAAATAGAGAGAGAGGAACGCGGCGATGTTTTGCCGAGGTATCGGAGAGTCGCCACTCCCCACTAGTCCTCGTTGGAGCACCCGCGTAAGGGTGTAGCTCCCCCTTGATCCGCGCAAGGATCAAGTGCTCTCTACGGGTTGATTCTTCGACACTCCATCGCAGCGAATCACCCAAAACCGCTCACAACTTGAGTTGGGTCACCCACAAGCTCCGCCAGGTGATCACCAAGCTCCCAATCACCACCAAGCCGTCTAGGTGATGGCGATCACCAAGAGCAACAAGCACGAACTCTCACTTGACCACTCGAAGCCTAATGAGAACGGTGGATGCACACTTTGCTACTCTTGATTCACTAATGAGGCTACTCTCTTGGATTCATGAATCTCAATCACCTCACTAGGACCTTGCTCTTCTTGGCACTCACAAACGTGTTTCTCAGCTATTGGAATGAGCAAAAGTAACTCCACACACGAGTGGAGCTTCTATTTATAAGGCAGCCTAAAAAACAAACCATTATGAGCTTCTGCGGGGTGACCGTACGCTCCGGTCATGTTGACCGGATGCTCTGGTCAGTTCAACCCATGGACCCATGTTTAAGTGATGACCGGACGCTGGCAGGGTCCGGTCAGCACTGACCGGACGCGTCCGGTCGCATTTCTCCCTCACTGGATGCTTACTGTACTCGACCGAACTTTAAACCCCCAGGGTCCGGTCAGTACTGACCGGACGCATCCAGTCGCTGATTCCCTTCTCTAGAACCTTACTGGAGTCGACCAGACGCTGCCTCTCAGTGTCCGGTCACTTGACCACTCTAGCGTCTGGTCGCACCAAACACAATCACCTTGATCAAATGTACTAACCGGACCCTACAGCCAGCGTCACGTCGCACCGGAGCCAGCGTCTGGTCAGCATTTGACCCTCCATTCACTTCCAACTCTCAAACATATGTGAATGAAGTTTACTCCATAGGATCATAGGGCTATTGAGGAGCTACCTAGTGCTAGTTTTAACAAGTGTGCACCACACCTAACTCACTAGACTCACCTAGGTCAAGCTACCCATCCATACCCCCCTTAATAGTACGGCCAAAGGAAAAACAAAGTCCTAAACTACTCTAAGTGTCACTCCAACTCCAATCGACACTTAGAACTAGTCATCCTTAACCTTGTCGTCCATCCTTTGAAAACCGAAATGATTTCCATCGTAGAGGCATGGCATCCATGATCGCCCAATCGATCTCCATTACCATAACCTAACTTATTTGCCTCTGCAAAACACACGTTAGTCATAGTAATCTTTTATTGTCATTAATCACCGAAATCCAATCTAGGGGCCTAGATGCTTTCAATCTCCCCTTTTTGGTGATTGATGACAATACCACCTCGAGTATGTAAAAGAGTGAGGTTTTTGATATGCTTGGTTCATATAAGCTTTTGTCAATAGAAACCAAAGAGTTAGGCAAGCTTATATGACCCAAGCCAACACGATGTACTCAAAAGTTATGAAATAAGCATGAGTACTAGTAATAAAGCTCATTTGCATCAGAGTATAAACGCGGAAGCAAAGCAAATGAGCATAGCACAAGTGAGAAGACATATAAAGGAATTCAATGTAGAGAGCACACATGTCATTAATCACAATCACGTAGATATCACTATAGCATAGATATAATAGTATGCATGAAAGTAAACACACGAATGCATAATAGTAATAGTGTATCACACAAATAAGACTCCAAATGTATATAATAAGCTAATAATAGATAACTAGCTCCCCCTAAATGTCGCTCCCCTTGAGTCTACATACTTGAACCCTCTCCCCCTTTGGCGTCAAACACCAAAACCTAAGGGTCGGTCGACGGGGCTGCAGTGGACGAGCCGGGTGCTGAGGTACGAGGGGCAAGCTAGAACTGGGTGTCATCATCATCTAACCCTAAGCTCTGTACTGACTGACCCTCTATGGCTGGAAGTGTCTCTGAAGTGGTCTAGGTCTGAGCTGGGATAGGTGCTGCCTGTGACGCTGCTGGTACATCTGTAGGATCTGATGATGCGATTGAGCTAGGAAGCCTCTGTGTCATCACGGTGATGGGAGCTATAGTAGAAGGACCTAGAGCATACATGTGAGGCAGTGTAGGCATGCCTATCAACTCGCTGAAAGAAGCTCCAAGACTCCTAGAGACTGACGTGCCAGGCACAAATAGCGAGGCTGACTGGTCCGGTGTGAAGCTCGTCTGAAGTGGAGTGAACTGTGGGGCTACCACTGGTGAGGCTAACCACTAGGACACCTATACTGGAGGTGAAGCAAACTGAGCTGGAGGCTATCCCTGACTCTGAAGCCCACTGGGCTGTACTGCTGGAGTCGTCGTAGTAGTGGCAGGCTAAGCAATCTGGGGCGAAGGCTATGGCTGTGGGGCCCCAAGAGCTATCACTGCATGCTGCATGAATCCCATAAGCTACCGCTGCATGAGTAACTGCTGCTACTGGAGGATCTGCTGCTGTCGCTGGAACTCGTCCTGACGAGCCTGAAACTGTGCAAAGTTTGTAGCTATCTCCTGAGCCTATCATGCCTGATCCTGCTGCATCCGCTCAAGAATAGCAATCAAAGCGGGGTCTGTCTATGGTGTAGGTGGAGCTGAGCTGGAACTACCAGCCTCTGCATCGTGTCTACGTGGAGGCATCTGAGGAATAGGCCGGTAGTCATCATCCGAACTGTCACTAGACTCGGTCACCTCCTACTATGCCTCAAGCTGCTCCTCCTTAGTAGCGGCTATGCCTCTAATAATCTCATCCTACTGAGCTACAGACTCTGGTACATCTGGACGACGGTGAGGCTGAGCGGGTGCCTGTGGTGTGCTATGCCTGATCCTCTATGCCATGTTATAAGTTGGAAACTCTATGGTGGCACCTCTATACTCAACAACCAGCTCTAGGGTCCTAACCTGCATAGCCTTGAGCATAAGAAATATAATCCAGTGTGCATAAGGAAGCTGCCTGCGACCCTTGAAGCCCTCAGCTATAGTATCCTCCATCTCTGATAGAAGGAGGTCCCAAATGTCGAACACGGTCTGCTGCATTAGGGCGTTGAGGAGCCAAAGCTGTAGGCGAGTCAGACCCTCTCTGTATCCCAACCTGGGAAGTAGTGTCCTCCTAATGATAGCCTCTAGCACTCGAGCTATAGGAGTAAGGTCACTGGGGTTCCTCCTCGACCCCTCACCAAAGGGCTCCTTGAAACAATGGCACACAAGGTCTGTAGGGGGCACCAAACCACCATGTGGACGCCTAGGAGGCTCCTGCTATCCATAGCATACCTCATGTAACATAATGGGCTGCTCCTATAGCCTCAGTATCTCCCTGGCCCTAAAACTCATCATCCTATAGTCTCTGCCTCTGAATGCAAAGTGTATGAAGTTATGCTACGGGTCAATGTAGAGCGAGGCATAGAACTGCCGAACCCAAGATGGTACATACAATCCTATTCGGCCAATCAGATCTGTCAGCCCTGGCAGATATGATAAGTAGGGGTGGATATGCTCTTCGGCTGCTGCCACAATAGCCTCAATACTGCAAACTCTCTGAGACCGGAAGACTGCCCCACTGTTTAGATATGCATTGTAGAAGTCTTCCTGGAGCGGTGTATAGAAACCCTCTGCTGCTCTCTCATCCCTCCTCAGAGGAAACCACACATCAAACTCCACAAAGCGAAGCTGCTGAACCTGCTTGGCCGTGGTGGCCCTCAAGTCAAGATGTACCACTGGAGGTGGACCCTATGGTCTAGGTGGTGGATGCGATCCCCTCTGCTGTGTCGGTGGCCTCGGTGAGACTGGAACGTGGGTACGACCAGAGTGGCGTAGCTGGGGTGCCTACTCGGTCGCCTCAGCCTCCTCGGTCTGCTCTCCCTCCTGAGGCTGCACTATCAGCTCTACTGACGGGGGCTACTGCTAGGACTCCCCCTGAGGCTGAGGCTCCTCAATAGCCAGACGATGTTCTGCCATCATGACAGTCCTAGGTGGACCACCATGAAGACGCTCAGCCTTCTCAACTGCTGCCCTCTGTGCTGGTGTAAGCTGCTGATCTACAATGACAACACCACTGTGGGCACCTCCTCTCTCAGCACGCTCTGCTGCCTCTGTAGCTACTGCTGCTCTCACTGTCTCTGCGTCGGGGTACTTGCGCTTTTTAGATGTAACCTGCTTCGTTGCCTTGCCTTTGGTTCCTGTGGGCAAGCAAGGCGGGGGCCTCCGATCGTCATCTCCTGGACCACCACCAACGTTCTTGGTGCGAGCCATCTGATCTGATAAGAGAAAAACTACCGCTAACAAGATCAACTGTCCACTGACACTTTCGAGGCTTGGCCTCAATCCGTACTCGCAAGCTTGGCTCTGAGTTGACTGTCACCTATCATAGACACCTCAACGGCACCGACTCGCTGCATGATGGAATAGAAGGATATACAAGTAAATATGATATATCTAATAGATGCGAAACCCTATGAGAGCAAGCAATTTAGATGCGAAATAGAAACAACTGGCTTGCTACCTGACGAACCGACGAACCGAAGAAAAGAAGAGACGTCACGCGAGGAACCTTTGGAACCGGCTAGGGTTAGGGTTAGCGGTGAATCAACGGCCCAACACTATGGCTGTGGATCTTGGTGAAGAATCAGTCGAGCAATGCGGAGTAGTGGCGAGGCTAGGGCATAGCTAGCAGGCGGTGATGGCGCTGGAAGGCAGTGCGGCAGCTTTGCTCCGGCTTGGGCGACGCTGGCGTGGAGATAGGGCACAACACGAGCGGCGCGGTGGCTTGGGCGCGCGGGGAGGTGTGGGAGGCTCACGGATACGGCAGCTCTAGATCACGGTGACTCGGTGAGGTGGGCAGCGGTGGCACTGGCATGAAGGTTGGTGACTTGGGCGCAAGAGCAACGGCGGCAGATTAGGTTAAGCACAGGTACGACGTGCGTGGTTATATCGGTCCCCAAGCATAATAGAGATGGAAACATGAGAAGAGATCTAAGGCCGCACATTTTCTACTAACCGGACGCTCTGGTGGTAGCGACCGGACGCTACCACCCAGCGTCCGGTCGATTCCAGAGAGGTCCAATTCCTCTGGAATCACGACCGAACGTGTCCGGTGCTCCATGACCGGATGCAGGCAGGGTCCGGTCAGTTGCCTTTAATGCCATGTAGATCGATCGGACGCTGGAACCCTTCCTGACTGGACGCACAAACGCAGAGTTCTGTCACTCCTTCAACTTCTATTCACCTCCTGTGAACTGACCGGATGCTGGACAACAGAGTCCGGTGCAGCGTCCGGTCCCTCTTTTCCAGCAAATCTTCAATGTTCCTCCATGCTGCCTGTTCCCAATCAAGTCCCAACTCAAATAAGATCCAAATAAACACCAATTGGGACTGATGTGAGTGTCCTCTCTCAAACCCTCAAGTTTTTCAAAATATTTTGCCTTAGGCTATAATTCTTTTTAAAATAATAGGCAATAAGAGGGCAAATGGAACAAAACAACAAAAACAACATCCATGCATATGCAATACTTGTAAGTAAATCTAGTTGCTTGTCAAGTTTGATCCAAGGTTAAGCTTTTTCACACGCTTTTCGGCGGTTATCTTAACCATGTTAGACAAGCCCTATATGCATTACTAAAAATTAAACATGTTGTATATTACAATGAATGCAAGGGACAACACAAGCTCAATTTTTAGCGAAGTTACTAAAATCAAGTACATTGAGCTCATTTCGCAATCTACAAAATGTAGCCTCATCTAGCGGTTTAGTGAAGATATCCGCTAATTGATCTTCGGTTCTTACACCTTCTAGTGATATATCATTTTTAGCAACATGATCTCTTAGAAAGTGATGTCGGATATCTATGTGCTTAGTGCGAGAGTGTTGAACCGGGTTATTTGCAAGTTTTACCGCACTTTCATTGTCGTACAAAAGAGGTACTTTTTTTAGAACTACACCATAGTCTAGTAAAGTTTGTTTCATGTATAATATTTATGCACAACAAGCACCCGCGGCAATGTATTCTGCTTCGGCGGTGGACAAAGCCACACTATTTTATTTCTTGGAGGACCAAGACATAAGTGATCTACCAAGCAAATGGCACCCTCCAGATGTGCTTTTTCTATCAACTTTGCAACCGGTATAACCCGAATCGGAATAGCCCACTAATTCAAATATAGCTCCTTTGGGATACCAAAGGCCAATGCTTGGTGTGTGCTTAAGGTACCTAAGAATTCTTTTTACGGCAATTAAATGTGTTTCCTTAGGATTAGCTTGAAATCTAGCACACATACACACACTAAACATGATGTCGGGCCTAGATGCGGTTAAATATAACAAGCTACCAATCATAGAACGGTAGAGAGTTTGATCAACCGGGTTACCTCCCTCATCTAGGTCGAGATATCCATTAGTAGGCATTGGTGTCTTGATTGGCTTACATTCATCCATCTTGAATCTCTTGAGAAGATCTTTTGTGTATTTCTCTTGAGAGATGAAGATGCCTTCTTTCATTTGCTTGACTTGAAAACCAAGAAAGAATGTAAGCTCTCCAATCATTGACATCTCGAACTCCTTCGATATCAATTCACCAAATCTTTGCATGAGTCTTCATTTGATGATCCAAAGATGATATCATCAACATACACTTGACAAATGAAGATACGCCCATCAAGCTTCTTGGTAAATAGTGTGGTGTCGACCTTCCCAATGGTAAAGCCCTTCTCAATGAGGAAGTCCCGGAGCCGGTTATACCAAGCTCTTGGGGCTTGCTTAAGCCCATATAGCGCCTTGGACAACCTATAAACATGATTAGGATATCTAGGGTCTTCAAACCCGGGAGGTTGATCAACATAGACATAGACTAGTTCATTAATAAAGCCATTTAAAAATGCACTTTTCACATCCATTTGATATAGTTTCATTTCATGATGTGATGCATATGCAAGTAGGATACGGATGGCTTCTAATCTTGTAACCGGTGCAAAGGTCTCTCCAAAATCCAAACCTTCAACTTGAGAGAACCCCTTTGCAACTAGTCTTGCCTTGTTCCTCACAACAACACCTTGATCATCTTGCTTGTTGCGGAACACCCACTTTGTTCCAATGACTCTTGCACCTTTTGGTTGCTCTTCAAGAGTCCAAACTTCATTGCGAGTGAAGTTGTTCAACTCTTCATGCATGGCATTGATCCAATCCGGATCTTTAAGAGCTTCTTCTACCTTGGTAGGCTCATAGCAAGAGACAAAAGAGTGATGAACAATAAATGAAGTAAGTTTTTGAGATTGAGTCATTACACCCTTTGATGGACTCCCTGTGATGAGATCTTGTGGATGATCTTATAGGAGAGGTGTATTTCTTCTATTGACCACTTAAGGAGGAGGTTGTGGAGCATCAACATCTTGTGCTTGTACCACCATTTGCTCATGGGAGATATGAGTATCTTCATTTTCTACTCTCCCATCTTTATCACCATCTTGTGGTACACTTGATGAAGAAGGTTGATCAATGACTTGTATATCATCTTCATCATCTTTAGGCTTGATGTCTCCCACCGGAATGTTTTTCATTGCCTCCCTCAATGGTTCATCACCTACATTATCAAGATTCTCATGTGCTCCTTGGAAGCCGTTAGATTCATCAAATTCCACATCATGTTCTTCAACCAAGCCAGTGGCATGATTAAATACTCTATATGCTTTGGACTTCGATGAGTAACCAATAAGAAAACCAATATCACAACGTCTTTGAAACTTACCTAGGTGTTGCCGCTTCTTGTAGATGTAGCATTTGCAACCAAACACCCTAAAGAAGGAGACGTTCGGCTTCTTATTATTGAGCAACTCATAAGGTGTCTTGCTAAGAAACTTTTGAAGAAATAGGCGGTTGGATGCATAGCATGCGGTGTTGATTGCTTCTGCCCAAAAGGCTTCGGGGGTGTTGTACTCATCTAGCATTGTCCTTGCAAGAGTGATCAAAGTCCGGTTCTTCCTCTCAACCACACCATTTTGTTGAGGAGTATAGGTTGTGGACACTTCATGTTTGATTCCAACTTCATCACAATAAGCTTCAATGTTTGTGTTGTCCAACTCTCTGCTATTATCACTTCTAATTTTCTTGAGCTTCACTTCAAATTCATTTTGTGCTCTCTTGGCAAACTTCTTGAAGCAAGATGCAACTTTGGATTTGTCATGAAAGAAGAATACCCATGTATACCTTGAATAATCATCCACTATCACAAGACAATAAAGATTTCCTCCCAAACTCTTGTATGTTGTTGGTCCAAATAAATCCATGTGGAGGAGTTCTAGCACTCTTGTGGTTGACATGAAAGCTTTTGTTGGATGGGTATTTGCAACTTGCTTGCCGGCTTGACATGCACTACAAAGCTTGTCCTTCTCAAACTTCACATCCTTCAACCCTCTCACCAAATCATTCTTCATAAGCTTCTTGAGTGAGCTCATCCCAACATGAGTAAGTCTTCTATGCCATAGCCACCCAAGTGTTGTTTTGGTGAATAGGCAAGTCTTCAAATTTGCATCTTTGGAGGTGAAGTCCACTAGATATAAGTTGTTGTATCTAAATCCATTGAATATCACTTGATTATCATCTACCTTGGATACAATAACCTCCTTCTCGGTAAATAAGCATTGGAAGCCAAGGTCACACAATTGTCCAACGGATAGCAAGTTGAAGCTCAATGAAGCAACATAAAGCACATTGGAGATGGAATGATCATTTGATATTGCCACTTTGCCCAATCCTTTAACCTTGCCCTTTGAGTTATCTCCAAATGTTATTCTCTCTTGTCCATCTACCTCTTCATCTAGTGAGGTGAACATATGAGGATCACCGGTCATATGTTGAGTGCAACCACTATCAATAACCTAATGACTTCTACCGGTCTTGTAGTTCACCTACACACAAGAGATTCAAGCTTTAGGAACCCAAACTTGTTGAGGGCCCTTCACCTTCTCAACAAGTGACTTTGCAACCCAAATCTTCTTAGGCCTATTCTTGTTAGGAGGTCCTAAGAATATAACTTTCATCTTTCCACTAGAATCCTTTCTAAGCATGTAGTGAGCATTGAAGGCAAAGGGTCTAGCATGCTTGGGCAAGGGTTGTGGTGGTGGAGTTTGGCACTCATGAGCAAAATGGCCTTCTTGTCCACACTCAAAGCATCTCTTTGGCTTTGGCTTTGGCTTTGATTGTTGTTGTTGAACTTGAGCCTTCTTCTTCTCTACATGTGCCACATATCCAATGCCACTTCTATTCATCTTTATGATGGTGTTCATTAGAAGCTCACTTTGAAGATGCTTGCCTCTTGCAAACTTGCTCAATCCAACATTGAGATGTTATTTCTCCATCTTGAGCTTTTTATTCTCTTCCTTGAGAACATCATTGTTCTTCTCTTCCTTTAGCCTCTTGTTCTCTTCTTTGAGCTTCTCATTCTCAAGGATCAACTCTTCATCATGATCAAGGGTTTCTAGCACAATGGTGTTGTGGCTCTTTATCTCTTCAAGATCTTTCATGAGCTTTTCATTTGCATTCTTGAGCTTGATATACTCATCATAGTCATTGCACTCAACCACTTGCTTGCCTTTGCCACTAGATCCTTGCTCAATGCTCTCATCAATTAAGTCATCACATGATGTAGCTATATTAATCTTGACAACATGGTTAGTAGCATAATGTGGCTCATTTGGTAGAAATTATTGGGCAATAACAAGAGTATCATAATTAATCTTTAGAGTTGTATATTCATCTTTTAGCTTGTTGTGGCTAGTGATGAGCTCATTATGCACCCACTCAAGTTTATCATGTTTATCTTTAAGTTCTTTCTTAGAAGATTTTAGCTCCTTGAGTTTGGATGTTATAGCATCATTTGTTTCTTTGAGCTCAACATTAGCCTTATCCATTGTATCACATTTTGCTAAAAGTGAATCATTCTTAGCATCTAGTTTTTCAATTTTAGCTTCTCTCTTTCTAATGATCTTAGTATATTTTCTTAGTATTTTAACAAGATCATCATAAGAAGGTGAGTCATCATCATCACTATCGCTATCACTATCATCATCACTAGCTTGCTCATCACCACTACTATCATCATCATTAGATACCTTGCGTTCACCCTTGGCCATAAGGCATAGGTGTGTAGAGGATGATGGCGGTGGTGGCGGTGAAGATGAAAGATCAATAGCAATGGCGGCCACCTTCTCATTGTCACTATCATCATCGGATGATCCACTAGATGAATCAATGTCTGTGAGCCAATCACCGACAATGTAAGCCTTTCCACTCTTCTTCTTCTTGTGGAATTCCCTCTTCTTGCCATCTCTCTTCTTGTATGGCTTGTTCTTCTTCTTCTCATCTTCTTCTTCATTGCTTGAGTCATCTTTCTTGCCCTTGTACTTATTCTTGTACTTGTCTTTCTTGGGCTTTGTGCATTGATGTGTTAGATGACCAAGCTCTCCACAATTGAAGCAATCCATTTCAGAGATTGGCTTCCTTCTTGAGCTAGTGAAGAACTTCTTCTTCTTTCCATCAAACTTGATGCCATTCTTGTTTAGCTTCTTTAGAATCTTGGTGGTCTTCTTTACCATGAGGGCAAGGCTTTCATCATCATCTTCTTCATCACTTGAGCTCTCATACTCAAGTTTTGCTTTGCCCTTCTCTTGGCTAGCTTTGAATGCTAAGTCTTTTTCTTTCTTCTTTGTAGAGGATGAACCATCTTGAGGTGTGATGTGCATGTACATCTCATGAGCATTGATCTTTCCCAAGATTTGTGTCGGTGTAGCGGTGGAAAGATCACCTTGGTGTAGCACGGTCACAATATGGCCATATTTGTCAATGGGGAGGACACTCAAGATTTTTCTCACAATGTCGGATGGTGACATTTGAGTTAGTCCAATCCCATTGACTTCCTCTACAAGAACATTCAAACGTGAATACATCCCATTAGCACATTCTTTAGGAAGCATCTCAAATGAATTTAGCTTTTTAATACCAAGATGATAGCGTTCCTCACGCTCACTCTTAGTTCCCTCATGGAGCGCACAAACATCCGACCATAGTGCATGGGCGTCTTTGTGGTTCCTTACACGATTGAATACATCTTTGCAAAGGCTATGGTGTTGCGAGCCTTTTCATTCCATTTTTCATAGTTCACTTCATCGCCTTGAAGTTGTGCAGGATTCCTAGGTGTTGGGAACCCATGAGAGGCGGCTCTAAGAATTCCAACGCCTAGAGCTTCTAGGTATGCCTCCATGCAAATTTTTCAATATGGAAAATCATCACCCTCGAAGATAGGAGGAGGTCCATCCCCGTGAGACATCTTGCTCTAAGCGGTTAAGCTTAAAAACGTGAGCACGAGGCTCTGATACCAATTGAAAGGATCAAGATGCCCAAGAGGGAGGGGGGTGAATTGGGCTAATTCTAAATTTTCTTGCAATAATTAAATCCTACGGTTAGCCCAATTAACCCCTTATGCCTAGAAAGGTGTTTCTATTAATCTAACGCATAACAGACTTGCAACGTATGTTCCAAACTTACTCTAGCATGGCAATTCTATGAATGTAAAGACAAGTATTGAATTGCTCAAAGTAAATGCTCAAAGTAAATGCTCAAAGTAAATAGAGAGAGAGGAATGCGACGATGTTTTGCCGAGGTATCGGAGAGTTGCCACTCCCCACTAGTCCTCATTGGAGCACCCGTGCAAGGGTGTAGCTCCCCCTTGATCCGCACAAGGATCAAGTGCTCTCTATGGGTTGATTCTTCGACACTCCATCACGGCGAATCACCCAAAACCGCTCACAACTTGAGTTGGGTCACCCACAAGCTCCGTCGGGTGATCACCAAGCTCCCAATCACCACCAAGCCATCTAGGTGATGGCGATCACCAAGAGTAACAAGCATGAACTCTCACTTGACCACTTGAAGCCTAATCAGAACGGTGGATGCACACTTTGCTACTCTTGATTCACTAATGAGGCTACTCTCTTGGATTCACGAATCTCAATCACCTCACTAGGACCTTGCTCTTCTTGGCACTCACAAACATGTTTCTCAGCTATTGGAATGAGCAAAAGTAACTCCACACACGAGTGGAGCTTCTATTTATAAGGCAGCCTAAAAAACGAACCGTTATGAGCTTCTGTGGGGTGACCGGACGCTCTGGTCAGTTCAACCCGCGGACCAGTGTTTAAGTGATGACCGGACGTTGGCAGGGTCTGGTCAGCACTGACCAGACACGTCCGGTCACATTTCTCCCTCACTAGATGCTTACTGTACTCGACCGGACGCTGAACCCCCAGGGTCCGGTCAGTACTGACCGGACACGTCCGATCGCTGATTCCCTTCTCTGGAACCTTACTGGAGTCAATCGGACGCTGCCTCTCAGCGTCCAGTCACTTGACTACTCCAGCTTCCGGTCGCACAGAATGCAATCACCTTGATCAAATGTACTGACCGGACCCTGCGGCCAGCGTTCGGTCGCACCGGAGCCAGCGTCCGGTCAGCATTTGACCCTCCATTCACTTCCAACTCTCGAACATATGTGAATGAAGTTTGCTCCATAGGATCATAGGGCTATTGAGGAGCTACCTAGTGCTAGTTTTAACAAGTGTGCACCACACCTAACTCACTAGACTCACCTAGGTCAAGCTACCCATCCATACCCCCCTTAGTAGTATGGCCAAAGGAAAAACAAAGTCCTAAACTACTCTAAGTGTCACTCCAACTCCAATCGACACTTAGAACTAGTCATCCTTAACCTTGTCGTCCATCCTTTAAAAACCGAAATGATTTCCATCGTAGGGGCATGGCATCCATGATCGCCCAATCGATCTCCATTACCATGACCTAACTTATTTGCCTCCGCAAAATACACGTTAGTTATAGTAATCTTTTATTATCATTAATCACCAAAATCCAATCTAGGGGCCTAGATGCTTTCAGCGGGGAAGGAAGAGGAGGGGCGCCAGCACTGGAGGTGGAGCACTGCCGATGCTACGTGGAGGAATGGGAGCAGCGGGCCCAGCGCGGGACCAGGGCACGATGCACCAGGCCATGGTGAGGACCGAAACAGAGGAGACGCCTGGAAGGGGCTACGAACAGAGGCAGGGAACACAATGTAGTGGAGCAGGGAAATGGGCAAGGAGTGGGAAAAGAGGGACGATGCTCTAGCAGTCCGGCCAACCTTCCTTAAAGCACTCACAAAGAAAAGGATGCAAGGAAGAGTACATGACAACAGCAGCAGCTTGGCACAACGCGGACGGTGACGGTGCCGGTGCACGTACAGGTAGGGAGTGGACAAGGCATGGTAGGAGCAGGGCCACGTGCAATCCTGAGGGAATACCACACGTCACCCCTGAAGCAAATCCTCACGCGAAGCGACAAAACCCACCCACCCCTATAGTGATGAATCAGCGCTGCGTTGAGGACCGATGGCTACTACGCCTCCCATCCATCCATCCGTCTGATGCATTCATGTCGATTAGGTGAGTAGCTCTAGCGGTGGGCCGGTGGTGCGTGCTTGCTTCCTGTACCATGTACTACTGTGTGGCTCATCTCTTTGTGGGGGTTCATCATCCCTTCAGGTGCAGTGCAGGGAGTTGATCTTTGATCCCTTCCTGGTGCATGCACGCATGCTTACAAGTTGCGACACGAGGTTCCTTTTGGGGACGGGGACCGCATGTGCCAACAGCGACGCGGGGCCCACCCACGCACTCCACCACTCTATCGTCCATGTGACCTATCCTTGCCTAAAACAAACGCCCAACCTTCCGTGCCTTTCAGCGTGTTGTCCCCAAGCGAAGCAGTACATGGCAGCAGCAGGGACGACAAATGCTCCATGCACTATGACACGACATAGAAGCAGATAGGGAAAAGAAAGGGCAAGCAATTGACTCGACAGCGTGGCACGACGCAATAATTTGGGTAATTCAAGCGGTCAGGATGACAGCTGTCGCGGGTACATTACCAATTTATCTAGGGACTAAAACGAGTCTATACATAAACGTAAACATGTCACTAGACCAAAGCTTTTCAACTGAGCGTGCCTATCAAAATAAACACGTGAGTATATATATATATCGTTCTATTTATTAATGGATTTTATTTTATTTATAAAAGTTGTTTTTCATGCTTAATCTAATATAACAAACCGTTCGCTAGAATCGTCATTCGACATCCCTAAATATTTTTACGCACTGAGTAATTTAACTTGGACATTTATTCAAGTCCATAAAACTAGGTCACACAGGATTCGCTCATCGCATCAAGTATGTTTTAAATCAAAAATCCGAGAAACTCATTTCGAAAATTTTACTTAGGCCTAAATCGCTGTGCTAAATAAGATCGTAACACTAGGGGTGTTACAACCAACCCTCCTTAAAAAAAATCTTGTCCTAAGATTCGAAGCTAGAACCAGAAGAGGGGAAACACGATTACATTCTGTAGATCAGAGATTACACGAAAGATTACACGACTTTGAATACCAAACCACACGGGGATCTAGGGATACATGGTTAAGAGCAACCTGATACAACCGAGACTTGATCCAGAAGTCGAGATAGACGAGAACAATGGAGAAACAACAAGATAATAATTATCCAAAACATGGCGTAGCACCAACAGATCCAGAAACAGGAGACTGAGAAGTCAAACATTGGGAACCCTAAGACCAACTAACCAAAGTGAACTTGAACTTCTTTGAAGACCAGATCCTTTCTTCTTCTTAGATTACACCATCACCTCAGACTGACGAACCTAGCTCCTCGGATGATGACTAGATTTCTTAGCTCTACTCCGAATGCGAGGGAAATAGGGATGGAGAAGAAGAGCAATGACTAAGGGTATTTTATAGCGGAGAATGGAGGTGGGGCTCAACACACTGGATGTGGAGGTGACATGGATAGGGTACACAAATGGGTCATGCTGTGGAGATAAGGTCGGACATGGTGTGCTTCCTGTGTGAGCAGGTAGAAGATAAGGGAGAGGAGAGGAGAGGAGAGGGGGTCCGCTCGATAAGGCAGGCATGCGGGCGACCATGTTTTCAAGAGAATAGAGAAAGGGGAAGGGGGGGTCTGGTACGGGGATGAGGCATGAGAGTCGAGAGCTGACCGAATGCTGGGAAAAGGAGAAACACACAGCGCACAAAGACAGCGAGTGCGGCACGATGCCGCGGCCACGCGAGAACAAGGAGCTAAGGACACGATACAGACAATGTCCGCAAGGCACACAGCAAAATGACCCAGCATGCGTAGTGTGGTCACATAAACATAGGGCTTGGGACATGACATCCATTCAGGCTTTTACAATTACTCCTGACTATTCAAGGCTAACTTCCCTTACTACTCTTCTTTTTCTTTCCTTTACTCGACCACATCTGTCTTTCATGTAAACTGAGACCATGTCATACTTTCTTCCTCCAAAACCTCCTCTTGCTTACCTTGAGAGAACACTATGTCATCAACCTATTGTAGATTTCTCATTTGAACACCTGAATATTTCCAAGGAAATTATTTGTAGCAAAAGTGGTATGGCGGTGTAACTTGGTAAAGGTACTTAGTCAACAACCTTGATACCAGCACGTGCCGAGCAGCGTCACCATATGGCAGCTGTTCCACAAGGAGCCCTCTGTTTCGTCATGGCACCATAAGCTATTAACTAGGCAACTACTACCAATTTACACGCCATGAAGGCGGTGGGGTCATAGACCATAGAATAAGGGGAGTATTGCAAGGGAAAATTCAAACAACAAAGGTTCCCTTTACAACAAGGGATAAGGAATTCAAATCCAACGGCAGATTTGATTTAAAGAGATTCAAGTGTTTTGCTGAGACATCCACAATTAGTCGATACAATGACCTATGTTCTCCAATGACAACTGGTTTGCTGATATCTGAATGACAACTTCTCTTGCAATCCACCTAACATCATCCTTGAAAACTTTAAGCACATCTAACGAAACTTAAGGTAGATGAACACAATAAACACAGCGAAATAAACAAAATGCACATTCCAACGATCTTATTCGGGTACAACATATAGGCATTCAGGCTCCCATTCACGACACAGCATTCACCTACGGTCGGACAATCTCAACAACTACGGACGAAATCAATGGCAAGTGTATAATACCGGAGGACAGCAACGAAAAACACTACTACTACGGGTACAGCATCCCAAGGCAACTAATCTACATCTTCTCGTGGCAATGGCTGAGTGAGAGGAATCAAGGGCTCGACTTCTGACACTTTCGAGGGTGGAGGTGCTGGCGGTGCTGCAACACCAGTTCTTCTTCTTTCTGGTGAGTGGATAGGGATCTCTTCCAAGATGGGAGCATCCTACCTTTCAGCAGCCAGCGTGCTTTGCTTGGCCCTGGTGACAAGATAGGCCTCCCGTAGCTGATGGACATGCTGATCTTCAGCCTCCTTCAGAGCTTTCGACATAGCAGTCTCCTGGCTCTCAGCAGCTGTAGCACTGGCATGCACTTCAGCAAGTTGCACCTCGAGCATCCGGGTAAAGATCTCAGCTTCCTCGGCTCGACGGAGGTAGATCCTTAGTTCCAAAGCTTGCTGGTCATACTGTTCATCCAGAGCAAGCAGGTACATGGTCAAGTGAACCATGGTTGGACTATCTTCTTGCGCATCCCGCCCTTGCAAAGCCTCCATATGAGCCCTCCATGCCCGCCGATTCCTGTCCAAAGGTGGAAAGAATCACATGGGGGTACGAGCAATGGGCTCCTCATAGATCTGGTAGAGGTACCACAAGGCTTTGCAGGCCACAACCTGGTAGGTGTTGACGAAGCAAAACCCGGTTGTGGTCACACTCCAGGCTTCAGTGAGGTCGGGGAACTCTTCACTCTTCCTGATGTAGATGGTAACCTCACACCGCTCGGTGCCATGCTCCTCATACTCATAGCCCTCATACTCGGGACAATCTTTGACTCCGAGCTTTTGCAGGGTGGCAAGCAGGATTCTGGGAAAACCCTCCATGTTTAGGCAGTAACTACTAACCTAGGCTCCTACCATCTCTGGCGGTGGTGGTGAGGAAGGCTGAGCGAAAAGCTTGCTAAAAGGAAGTGCACTGAGTGGTGATACCAATGGCTAAGCCAGGCTCTAATTATAAAGGCGGAGCATTCAATGGTCTTGGTGCGGTCCACTAGGGTTCCTATGCGGGATCACTATGACAAATCGACCAAATTCCACGTGTTCGAGGCCAGCGATGTCCGAGGCTATTACTGACTAGTATGACTGTAGGGCAGGTGTCCGACAAGAGCGCAGAATGGGGTACGAGGAGACATGGGTCACGATAGGCATGAACCACGAGCTAACGCGGAGTACGAAGCCATAGTGCAGACCTAACTCTAGAACAGGAACGAGTCAGTCATGAACAACACAACATGCGTGACACCTATGAATGGCGTATCTGCAAGCAATACGAGTACTACAATGCACAAGTAGGATATGTATGAATGCACATCCTATATGTCCTTTCGCTATTGCCAACATATAAGGCAACCGTTCTCAGATTTTTGGCACATCATTCTCTCCCTATAGTTAGTCGATACTATCGAACTATGCTCGAGTCAGTGTACCTGCAGAAAAATTGATTAAGTCTACCTAAGTCAGTAGAGTGCCATCTATCCTGGATACTTAACCATAGTAATAGGGCTACTTATATAACTTCACATACAAACATCCTATTCTTTTGGAAAGAATTTGTTGTCAATTTTTATTTTAGAAAATGTTTTGGAAGCTTTATTTCCTCATTTGCGCTCTGATACCACCTGTGGTAGAACCGCCTAATCTAATGCCTCCCAGGAGTGCTCGTCTTTCATTAGACACTAAGCACTATGGGGAGAACAGTAAATTACTCGGTTTCGTCGACCACACCCCGAGGGAGAACCAGAAAATCCATATTTTTCCATTAGGATCACAAATGAGAGAATAAAGCTTACACCATTCTTAACCATTTCTTACATCACTTTTAATACAACATCAGAGTATAATATTTATTATTATAATAGCGGAATGTAATCATATTATCAGAGTTATAAACAATTTAATTAATGGCGGAATATAAACATGTGATCAGAATTACAGCGGAAATAATTATCTAATCATGGCATGATGAATCATTGATATATAAACTGTGACAACATATTATAAAATTGTTATTTAGAAAACATTTAGTGAGAGTTATAAATAAAGACTAAGATCGCAGCGTAAAGTAAATCCTCTCTGAGCCCACCAGGAGGAATCCACACACAAAGGTCAGCTCTAGCCTCCACCTGTCACCTACAACAGGGGGAATAAAACCCTGAGTACTCAATTATACTCAGCAAGACTTACCCGACAGGAGGAAAGAAAAGACTCCAAGGATATACAAGGCTATCTGGCTTGTGGGTTCATTACATCTGCAGGAAGCATTACTAAGCGTTTGTCCTTATATTCAATTTTTTATTAATAGCAGCATTGGTTCATTAACTAACTATTCTATGTAAGCACCTATGCTACTTTCAAGCAGGTGGTAAGCAATCAGATTTCCTTTTTCCATCTTCCATCTTTCATCTTCAGTTCTTACTACGGTGCTAGACATGAAACAGGCCATACCGGATCGCACGGCGGTTCGTGAATCAATGCCCCTAGCTGGGTACCCTGAAAACACACTCCCCACTTGTACCCAAGGCACAAGTAGGACCAACCCATCACCCTCCTATCCTGAGTTCCTAGGTCCCTGAAAACACGTGCACTAGCACCAGTGGTGCACGTGCACACCAGCACCGCTCTTGGCTTGGTCGGCCGGGCAGCACGTGCGACGAGCGGGCAAGCACCACCAGCACCTACGCGCGCGACGGGAAGGGGCGAGAAGTGCTTGCGACGGGGGCGATCGAGCGCCGCCAGATGGGACGCGCAGCAATAATGAGGCAGAGTGGCATCCGTGTTCGGGATGGGACGGACGGAGTGGCAGCTGCAAGACGATGTGGTGGAGAGGAGAGGGCCAAAGGGATAAGAAGGTTTTCTCTTTTTTGTAACACCTCGGGTGTTTTAAATACTAAAACATGCCATATCATCATATGCATTGCACATCATTCATGTGTTAGTGAAAACTTTGATATGCACCCACTAAAACAAGTTTACTTTTATGTTATATGTGTTGACTTGTATGGTTTGAATCAAATTCAAAATCTTTGTATTGAATTGGAATTTCCGAAAACCCTAATTTCCAGTATTTAAATTCTACCCTGAAAACCTAATTCAAAATCTAAGCACATTTTGGGGTTAAGCCTTAAAGCAAAAGTGTAGAGCTTATCAAGGTGTACAAAGTTGGTCTTTGGAGTTTTCAAAGTTGTTATATAAAATTTGAAGTAATTTGAAAAGGCGAAATGTACTTAAAGTGTCCCCTTTTGATTTTAAACTTGCATTTCAAAATGTAGACCGAATTAGAGTATGATTATTAAAGCAAAGTTGTAGAACTTTGAAATTGGAACAACTTTATTTTTGGAGATTTTTCAGTTACCATGCAAATTTGGGAGTAATTTGAGAAATTAAACGAGTGGCAATTCGGTAATTAGTTGGAACAGTACCAGCAGGCAGCTGTCATCGCCGGCGACCTTCTTCGGTGTTCCAGGCATGCTCATGGCCATCTTCGGCTTTGTGCTGGCGAGGAGAAGGCCACGGCGTGGCTTCTCCTTGCTTCCTGGCCGCTCTTTAAAGCTTGTGCCGTCGTCGTTCTTCTCTTTTCTTCTCCTCTGTTTTTTCCGTCGCCACCGTGCTGCTACGTCGAGCTCGCACCATCGCCATAGCGCATACCAGCCTCGGCAAAGCCTGTCTTAGCTCTGCCTGTTAGTTGCGAACCCAGCCGAACCGCCCTTGTAGCTTGACTTCGCCGGGAAGCATCGCTCGTTGCTTTTCTTCCTCACGGCCGGCAGCGTCACCGGTGATCCCACTTCACCGTGGCCGGAGCTCTACGGTTAGCCTTTGTCCTTGTGAAGTGTTGCTCCATCTTCTCCATATTGCCGTGATGCTTTGTGCCTTGTTGCTTGACCATTTTGTCCACCGTAGCCATCGGAGCACCGTCGCCGACGTTGTTCGCGCCGTCGTGTTTGCTGTGACCGACGATGAGCTTCTTCGTTGCTCCTCCAGTCCATCTTTCTGCTCGAGCGTGTTTGGGGTGAGCTCCTGATGCTTCCTGGACCTTTTATTTAACCGCTACCGGCCTCCCTTTGCCGGCGTAGCGCAGCCGCACCGCCATGTCCGCCATGGCTGGCGTCGAGCTCGGTTTGAGCTGTAATTGGTGCAATTAGTGCCACCAATAGATGCACCTCGTAGTGGTGATCACGTTGGTACCCTCGCCGTCGCCATTGATCTCACCGGCGGCAAGAAATCGCCGGTCAAAGCGCAGTCATCGTTGCTGCGCACGGGAGGACGATGCTGACAGGTGGGGTCACCTTGTCAGTGACTCTGTGTTTGAAAATGGATTTTTCTATTTTGTAGAATTGAATGAATAGTGCTGTGATTTGTTATTTTTGTATAGAATTATTTAGAGCTCTAAAAATTATGAAAATTTTTTGTGTGACCTCTCTGTGATGTAAACTATTTAAGAAAAATATTAAATGTTGATTTTCAGTACATTTTGAATGTGATACAATTACTCTAATTAATTAATAAATGAGCTTCCATGAAAAATAATTCTTGATACTTAAAGTAAGTATTTGGGTTATGAAAAAGGTTTAGTTAGTTTTGGCTTGTAACTGTACCGCGAAGGAAAGTTGTATTCAAGTTATTAATTTTTGCATCCATTGTCAAGCATCATGTTTCATATCACGCATCATATTAAACATTGCATTGTTACTACGTGTAGTGAACGAAAGTGAGCACGTGGTAGTCAATCAAGTTGAGGAGGAGGTTAATCCGTCTGTTGAAGTCAGGTTTGATAATTCTGGAACGTCTCCGGAACCTAACTTTTCCGTTAACCAAGGCAAGCCCCGGATGCATTTAAACATAACTTGTGTTTTACAAATTATATCGCTTTTGCGTTTATATATTGCATTAAGTGATTAGGAGTTGAGTGAAAACCTAATTGATGCATTACCAACCTTGTTTTTCCATATCAACCTTGTTACCCGTTTCAATCCGAGAATGCCTAATTATGCTTAGCCATGCTTAGACCGATAAAAGTCGGGTGATTTCCGGTCACCTGCGAGATATAAATGGATTTTTGGTTATGACTGGTTATTTATGTTATCATATGATATGAGCATGGGGAGTAATAAATCTAGACCGGGCGGACTCGGTGTGTGAGAGCCACAAGACATGGAGGTCTTGTGAGCGGGTTTTTTCCGCCTGTGTCGATTAAGAAACCATCCGTTGTTGAATTGCATGAGGTGAGACTTTGTAGTACCGATCACATACTCCGGTAAGCCTTAACTTAGCTATTCTATTACGAGAATGGCTACTCGCGCACTAGGAGTGGAGAGATGGCGAGAATAGCATGTACCCACGTGGCAATGGGTTAGATTGGTGGAGTACTGTATTCTCGGGTGGCACAGACCCGTTCTTGTTTTAGAGGATCTGAGGGTAGGTTGGTATATGTAGGTTGGGGACCTACATATGTCGTGTGGTTGGGAATCCCTAGCTGGGTTTTAATTGGTTTGAATCGTCATTGCTCCTCGGTTATGGAGACTCAACTCACTGTTCATCATCGTAGTTAATAATTGAAACTTGAGGAAGTTTAGAGAAAGGGTTTGATATGAAGTTCATGACCTCATTACGGATCATGGTAGATTCATATATGATTTTGAGACAGATTTAAATGTTGAAAGAAAGAATTTTGTTAAAGAGCTTTTATGCAAAAGAACTTTGTTTATTGCTAAAGCCATACCTTGAATCCCTGAGCCTGCATTCCTAAGTCTTATCTATTGTTATTTCGGTTAAGTCTTGCTGAGTACTTTTGTACTCAGGGTTTGTTGACCCTTGTTGCAGGTGAGCCTCATGAGCAGGTCTGCTTTGGACCATGCTGCATGATTGTTGTTCAAATCAATGATGATAAGTGAATGTGTGACCCTTGGGTAGGGTACTTATATTGTGTGTTTGTATTATGTTACTAATGCCACTCCACTACTATGGTTTGTAATAATTAGCGAACTTAGTTTGTAAGGTTTGAAACTACTGTTTTGTAAATTAGGTTATTGTAAGACTTCTGCTATTTTACTCTGATGTAGATATTTGAATAAATGTTGTAATACTGCAATGACTCTGTAATGAGATCCTGCTCGAAAATCATGGATGATTCAAGGTTCCCCGTGGACACCCGATAGTCTTCTTAAGTTATTGGGAACATATGCAGTGTCGTCAAAGGTCATTGGACAGTGACGGATGCATGTGGGTCCTATAATTTAGGAGGTTCTACCACAGAATAGTATCAGAGTGATCGTTATAAAGTCTTTGTAGTATTGTTTTATAAAAATTTCAAAATGATTTGGACAAGTAAGTTTAACCTGTTAATTTGGTCCAAATTGCTTCTGGCTTATCTTACTTCATTCTCGCCATTCCTTATTTGATTAAAAAGGCTTTGTGTGGTGGAGTGGTAATCTTATTATGCCCTATATAATAACAACTATTGTTTATGAGCTTTGATGTTTTTGTTCGTAAGAACGATTCTTGCATCATGATTAATCCACTTGTTACTTCCTTTACCTTTGAGTCTGGGTTGGGTAGTGAGTCTGGGTTGAGTTGTGTAATCCATCCTTGCTGCTCTTGAGACTGTTATTAGATCGTCTTACTGTTTTGAAATCTTGCTTCCTATAGTATGGCTCGTACTAAGGTAACACCCCATAAGTCCGTTGGACCCAAAGGAGTTCCTCGTCACCAGCTTGCCCCTAGGACTGATGGTGCTAGCAGTAGCAGTTTTAGTCCTGATCCCCAGGCAGAGATACAGAGGCTTTCAGCAGAGTTAGCATAGGCTACTAGAGATAGGGTCTTGGATGTCATCCAGGTGGGCAAATTACAGGATCAATTGAGGTGTCTCACCACCGCTCATAAGAACTGTGAGCATATGTTAGTTCGTATGGTGGAAGGAAGAAACGAGGCTTGGCATAGAGAAGATGTAGCTAGAGCCCGAGCTCATGAGTTAGAGTTCTATGTAGAAGACTTAGAAGAATATTCTACCAATCTGCATGAAGAAGTCCATAGGCTGAACAATCTTTTGGATCCAAATCATGAACCTCAAGCTGATGCAATGGACCCAGGTGTCATCATTGCAGATGATGATGAACTTCAAGAGGAAGAAGAAGATCTAGAAGAATTAGTGATGGTCGATGAGAGTGATAATGAAGGCGGAAATGTTTCCAGAATGGATACCGATCACGAGGTTTGAGGTGATCGAGGAGAAGAGTAGAGTTGTAAAATAGGGAGTTCTAGTTAAGTTGGATAGTCTTGCTTAAGTTTGAACTTGTATTTAAATAAGTGTAACTAGTGTAATGTGTTTGTAGTCAGCTCTTTTAAAAGTTCAATAAAGGCTTGTGAGTAAAGTTTGGTTTGTCATGAACAGATGCGTCGTACTCGGGGTTCGACTAATCCTAGTTCTTCATAAAATGAGGATGGTATTCCTGATCCGCCACCAGTTCCACCAAATTTGGCTGATGCTATCGCAGCACTAGTCAATGTGACCATCGATAATGCTCGATTTCTTCGAGAGTTAGCTCAAAGTAATCAGAATATGATGCAAGGGAACTGTGGTCGCAATCATCACCGACAAGAAGCTACATATGTTAATTTCACTGATACACGACCACCAGTGTTTACCAAGGCTGACGATCCATTGGAAGCTGATGATTGGCTTCGTACCATGGAGCAGAAGTTTGACCTCATTCCATGCACGGAGTTTCAGAAGCCTGTTTTTGCTGCTCAACAGCTTAGAGGTGTAGCAGGTGCTTGGTGGGCAAACCTTATGGCTATGCAACCAGTAGGTATTCAGTTAACTTGGGCCGAGTTCCGTACTACTTTCCATGCAAATTATATTCCAGAGGGAGTTATGGCCATGAAGCTTGATGAGTTTCATGCTTTGAAGCAAGGTGATCAAACATCCATACAATATGTGGGCAAGTTCAATCACCTTTCATAGTACGCACCTGAGCATGTTAACACAGATGTTAAGAAGAAGTGGTTCATGCAGGGTCTAAATACTAAACTTTAGACCATGATGACTACCTGCACCAATGTCACATATTATGAGGCAGTCAACATTGCTATTGCATCCGAGGAGAAATATCGGCAGCATAAGGAGATTAAAAAGAAAAAGAGTGTGTCATCTGGATCTTTCAGTGGCAATCAAAAGAGACAGAAGATAATCTATCATCCAGTGAATCACTATTGTCGTCCTTATCGCCCGCCACAGTTCCAAGCCAGTCAACGACAAAATGTCAGTCCTGCTACAACTAACCAGAACTCTCAACAATCAAATGTTCCTGGTGTTCATGCTCCAACACCCTAAGGCCACAATTATCCCTGTTTCAATTGTGGGAAGTCAGGTCATTTCTCTAGGGAATGCCCATATCCTAAGCAGTATAATCCAAATTTTTAGAAGGCTCCTAGAAATCAACAACAGGGTCAAGCCTAGAACAAGAACAACAACCAAAATGCTTAGAAGGGCAAAGATGAAAAGAAGACATGGCAGGTTTTCTATATTCAGGCCAGGGAGATTCCAGAAGGGGAGCCCATGATGTTGGGTATGTTTCCTATCGTCGATCATCCTGCAGTTATGTTTTTTATTCTGGTGCATCTCATACATTCATCAATAGAACCTTTGTCATAAAACATGAAATTCTAATTGGGGCAACAAAGGAAAATTTCTTTATACAGTCACCCAGGGGATGTCTATGTACTAAGGAAATGGTATACCAGGTACCCATAAACCTAGGTGGGCATATTTTTCCCACTACCATGATTATTCTCAAGGATCAGGATATAGATGTGATCTTGGGAATGAATTGGATGTATCAGCATAAGGCTGTTACAGACGCTTTGAATAGGACTATAAGGTTGAGTTTGCTAGATAGTAATTCTCAGCTTCTTATCTAACTTCCAACCTTAAGGAAATTAGTGGAAAAAGTTTGTGCAACTTTCGTCAAGGAGATTAGAGATATCCCGGTAGTTTGTGAATTCCCTGATGTTTTTCCTAAAGATTTACCCGGTCTACCACCTGATAGGGATGTTCAGTTTAACATAGATCTAAAGCCTAGAATGGCTCTGATCTCTCGGAGAGCTTATAGGATGCCTCCCAAGGAATTAGCTGAATTGAAGACTCAGTTGCAAGAGTTGATTGATAAAGGATTTATCCAACCTAGTTCATCACCTTAGGGATGTCCTGCAATTTTTGTGAAGAAGAAAGATGAGACCCTGAGGTTATGTGTTGACTATCGTCCATTGAATGAAGTGACCATTAAGAATAAGTATCTCTTGCCTCAGATAGATTTACTTTTTGATCAGTTAGCTGGAGCCAAAGTTTTCTCCAAGATTGATTTGAGGTCAGGTTATCATCAAATCAAAATTAAGCCTAAAGATATTCCCAAAACGGCATTTACCACAAGATATGGATTATATGAGTACCTGGTAATGTCTTTTGGTTTGATGAATACCCCAGCTCATTTCATGTATCTGATGAATTCAGTATTCATGCCTGAGCTAGACAAGTTTGTTGTGGTGTTTATTGATGACATCTTAGTATATTCCAAGAAGAAGAAAGAACATGCGGAACATCTCAGAATTATTCTGACACGCTTACGTGAACATCAGTTATATGCCAAGTTCAGTAAGTGTAACTTTTGGCTAAAGGAAGTACAGTTTTTAGGACATGTGTTGTCAGCTAAAGGAGTTGTTGTGGATCCAAGCAAAGTTAAGGACATACTAGATTGGAAACCACCGACCACAGTTCATCAGGTTCGGAGTTTTCTAGGAATGGCGGGTTATTACCACCGCTTTATTCCAGATTTCTCTAGAATATCCAAGTCCATCACTAGGTTGTTGAAGAACCAAGCCAAGTTTGTCTGGTCATCTAATTGTGAAGAAGCTTTCTAGACTTTGAAGAGATTGTTAACCACTGCACCAGTGTTAGCACAGCTAGATATCGAGAAGTCGTTTGACGTTTATTATGATGCTTCGGGGTTGGTATTGGATGTGTATTGATGCAAGAAGGCCGAGTCATTGCCTATGCTTCCAGACAACTTAAGCAACATGAAGAACATTATCCAACTCATGATCTGGAGTTAGCAGCAGTTGTCCATGCTTTGAAGATTTGGCGGCATTACCTACTGGGTAATACATGCCATATTTATACAGATCACAAAAGTTTAAAGTATATCTTTACTCAATCAGAATTGAACATGCGACAAAGAAGATGGTTAGAATTGATTAAAGATTATGACTTGGAGGTGCATTACCATCCTGGTAAGGCAAATGTGGTTGCAGATGCCCTCAATCGCAAGAGTCATTGCAATTGTCTGGCAGGTAAAAACAATGGATTTGACTTTATGTCAAGAGATGGAGAAGTTGAATGTAGAGGTAATTCAACAAGGTAGTTTGACCGATATAATTGTTGAATCAACTATTTGAGACCAGATTATTGCCGCTCAAAAAGAAAACAAGGGTATAGCCCATATCAAAGAAAGAGTCAGGAATGGAAAAGCAACATGCTTTAGGATAGATGATGCAGATGTGTTATGGTTCAAGGATCGCCTTGTTGTACCAAAGGTTCCTAAGTTGCGGCAGTCAATTCTTGAAGAGGCACATACCACCAGGTTATCTATTTATCCTGAAGTAATAAAATGTACCATGACTTGAAACAGAGATTTTAGTGGACCAAAATGAAGATAGAGATTGCTCGATATATAGCAAAGTGTGATACTTGTCAAAAGGTAAAAGCTATATATTTGAGGTCTGCTGGAGAGTTACAGGCCATTGCCTATTCCAGCTTGGAAGTGGGAGGATATTAGTATGGATTTTATAGTTGGTCTACCCAAGACATCAAAAGGTTTTGACTCAATATGGGTTATTGTAGATCGACTAACTAAGTCAGCATATTTTCTTCCAGTCAAGAGTATATATCCCACTATCCAATATGCCAAGATGTATTTAGCAAGAATCGTGAGCCTACATGGAGTACCAAAGACTATAGTATCAGATAGGGGTACACAGTTTGTCTCCAACTTTTGGAAACAATTGCATGCTTCATTGGGTACCAAACTCCTATATAGTATAGCTTATCATCCACAGACTGATGGTCAGACTGAAAGAGTAAATCAAGTACTTGAAAATATGTTAAGATGTTGTGTCCTTAACTATTCCAATAAGTGGGATAATGTTTGCCTTTGGCTGAGTTCTCATACAACAATAGTTATCAAGAGAGCATTAAGATGACTCCGTTTGAAGCACTTTATGGTCGTAGATGCAGAACATCGCTAAATTGGTCTGAACCTGGGGAAAGATGGTTCTTTGGAGTTGACCTGGTGAAAGAAACAGAAGAGAAGATTAGGCAGATATAAAGTAATTTGAAGATAGCTCAGTCCTGACAAAAGAGTTATGTAGATAAACGACGTAGACCATTGGTGTTTAATAAGGGAGATTTTGTATATCTGAATGTATCACCAATGAAGGGAGTTACTCGTTTGGGTGTTAAAGGCAAGTTGGCACCTCGTTATATTGGACCATTTCAAATTTTGGAGAGGTATAGAAAGGTGGCATATCGCTTGAAGTTACCAGAACATCTCTCAGCTATACATGATGTGTTCCATGTTTCTCAATTAAATAAGTGTCTTCGAGTGCCTGAGCAGAATGTTGAGGTTGAAGGAGTGGAACTTGAACCTGATTTGACCTATTCTGAATATCCTATCTGAGTTCTAGATCAGAAAGACCGTGTCACTCGAAGGAGGACAATCAAATTCTACAAGATACAATGGAATCAACATTTCGAAGAAGAAGCTACTTGGGAATCCGAAGATTACTTGCTAGAACAATTTCCAGAGTTTCTTGCGTCAATATAGGATAATGTTAGTTGTGCTCTATTGTTACGAACCATGTTTTGTAAAAGGACCTGAGCTATTTTATGGTTAAGTTTGGAATGTTTTTGGATTGACACATTTCCTTTTCCATTAATTACCCTTGGACTTTAAATCTCGGGACGAGATTTCTTTTAGGGGGAAGGATTGTAACACCTCGGGTGTTTTAAATACTAAAACATGCCATGTCATCATATGCATTGCACATCATTCATGTGTTAGTGAACACTTTGATATGCACCCACTAAAACAAGTTTACTTTTATGTTATATGTGTTGACTTGTATGGTTTGAATCAAATTCAAAATCTTTGTATCGAATTGGAATTTCTGAAAACCCTAATTTTCAGTATTTAAATTCTACCCTGAAAACCTAATTCAAAATCTAAGCACATTTTGGGGTTGAGCCTTAAAGCAAAAGTGTAGAGCTTGTCAAGGTGTACAAAGTTGGTCTTTGGAGTTTTCAAAGTTGTTATATAAAATTTGAAGTAATTTGAAAAGGCGAAATATACTTAAAGTGTCCCCTTTTGATTTTAAACTTGTATTTCAAAATGTAGACCGAATTAGAGTATGGTTATTAAAGTAAAGTTGTAGAACTTTGAAATTGGAACAACTTTTATTTTTGGAGATTTTTGAGTTACCATGCAAATTTGGGAGTAATTTGAGAAATTAAACGAGTGGCAATTCGGTAATTAGTTGGAACAGTACCAGCGGGCAGCTGTCACCGCCGGCGACCTTCTTCGGCGTTCCAGGCGCGCTCGTGGCCATCTTCGGCTTCGCGCTGGTGAGGAGAAGGCCGCGACGTGGCTTCTCCTTGCTTCCTGGCCGCTCTTTAAAGCTTGTGTCGTCGCCGTTCTTCTCTTTTCTTCTCCTCTGTTTTTCCCGTCACCACCGTGCTGCTCCGTCGAGCTTGCACCGTCGCCATAGCGCATACCAGCCTCGGCAAAGCCTGTCTCAGCTCCGCCTGTTAGTTACGAACCCAGCCGAACTGCCCTTGTAGCTTGACTTCGCCGGGAAGCGTCGCTCGTTGCTTTTCTTCCTCGCGGCCGGTAGCGTCACCGGTGATACCGCTTCACCGTGGCCGGAGCTCTACGGTTAGCCTCTGTCCTTGCGAAGTGTTGCTCCATCTTCTCCATGTTGCCATGATGCTTTGTGCCTTATTGCTTGACCATTTTGTCCACCGCAGCCACCGGAGCACCGTCGCCGACGTTGTTCGTGCCGCCGTGTTTGCTGTGACCGACGACGAGCTTCTTCGTTGCTCCTTCAGTCCATCTTTCTGCTCGAGCGTGTTTGGGGTGAGCTCCTGATGCTTCTTGGGCCTTTTATTTAACCGCTACCGGCCTCCCTTCGCCGGTGTAGCGCAGCTGCACCGCCATGTCCGCCATGGCCGACGTCGAGCTCGGTTTGAGCTGTAATTGGTGCAATTAGTGCCACCAATAGATGCGCCTCGTAGTGGTGATCACGTTGGTACCCTCATCGTCGCCGTTGATCTCACCGACGGTGAGAAATCGCCGGTCAAAGCGCGGTCGTCGTTGCTGCGCACGGGAGGACGATGCTGACAGGTGGGGTCACCTTGTCAGTGACTCTGTGTTTGAAAATGGATTTTTCTATTTTGCAAAATTGAATGAATAGTGCTATGATTTGTTATTTTTGTATAGAATTAATTAGAGCTCCAAAAATTATGAAAATTTTTGTGTGACCTCTCTGTGATGTAAACTATTTAGGAAAAATATTAAATGTTGATTTTCAGTACATTTTGAATGTGATAAAATTGCTCTAATTAATTAATAAATGAGATTCCATGATTTTTTCTAGACTTTATTATTTATCCAAAAATTATGAAAATTGTTTTGCCACTTAGTTATCATGTGATAAGCCTTCAAAAAAATTTTGAGCTCATTTGGAGAAAGTTGATTTATTTCATAATTTTGAATTAAATAATTAACTCATAAAAGCAAATAGCAAACCTTAATGATTTAGGTTT
>NW_027097357.1:0-60000 GCF_019320115.1 Miscanthus floridulus
AGACCTTCTGTGTCATCAAGAAAAAAACAAATAGAGTTTGTTCTTACCACATCCTACATACTTGAGGTTTCATCGTCTTTTCGTTGTTACCCTCAACATGTTGATCTTGCTTAATTGGTCCCTTAAAGTCTATTAGATACTTGAACTCAAAGAAACGGTTCAATTTACGACTTGTATTTTCATTAAAATGTGAAAAGCGGTGCCATTCATACAATACATGCATAGGTCGATACTAATGGAATATTGTAATAAGCACATAGTCTATATCTATACCTTTATATACATGTTCTTCCTTCCATTTCTCACTCTGTGTCTCGGTTAATCATCTTTTACTCTTTTTCGTTTTAGTTTGAAGTTGCAAGACCTTTATTGGCACCAATTCACTCATCTCATGGTCTGATCGCCTGAGCTCGCATGAGTTGTGGTGCGCAAGCAGACATATGGCCCATCTTCCATGTTTCTTAAACTCATAGTAGGTGCATACAATAGCCACTCATTTAAATTGAAAAAAAAATTACATAGGAGATTAATCATTTATTGCACTAGAATTTATTATGAGCTTTAAAACTTATTTGATTTAAGGTTGCACCAAGCACAATTAGATCCAACAAAAATTACCAACTCATTATCATTGACATCCGCAGAAACATTTTAAGTCACGCTGCAATATACGAACATGTTTCCTCCACTTCCCCGAGCATATATCGTCCCGGCTGGTTTTACTAAGAGTAGTGGTAAGTGATGAATTAAGATAAATCTTGTTTAGTTTACTATCCGTCTGTGACTCAAACATAAGATCCGTGCTCATACAAGTTAGAAAACGTACATCTAATTTTAGTTGTACATTTCGTTGCAACACACAAGCGTATCTATTAGTAGTTAGTATATAGATAAGAAGAACATAGTCATCTTACTGTTCACGAAATGAATTCAGGTATCAAACATCCCTATGTATAAACTACTACTACAAGAAGATAATTTGATGGGTTTGGTTATCCATTGTTTCTTTTGCAAGTCGCCCCTCAAAAGCCTGGAATGCACCAAGCCATTCCCCGGGAAATAACAGAGACCCGATGTGGCCGACAGCACTAGCGCACGCGCCGCCCTACATACACTGGCCGTCCGTGGCACACCGCGGACCGCGCACGCCACCACCGCGCGCCTCGGCGCATCAACTCCAAGCTCAAAGGATGACAGCATTAGCCAAGTCCATCGCGTCCGCCGCTGAACGAGACCAGCCGTAGCAGCAGCCTAGCAGCGCCATCGAAAATCCAGAGGCCAGGCCACCTCGCACATCAGGACAATTACGTTCTCTTTTTTCTTTCTTTATTTAGGAAAAAATAGGCCTACCCGTTCGGCCGAGCATGAGGACTGGCATGTGGCATACACAACCCAATCCGCGCGATCGCCTCCGCTGTTGCGGTAGCGGAGGCAAAATCGTGCACGGGCCAGGGCGCCAGGCATATACACGACGGCGACTCCAAGACCTGATGATGCAACGCGCGCGCTAGGCGTCACGGGATGGCGAGAGTAAGTAACGGGGTGTCCGCGAGTCGCGGGGAGCGAGCGTGGCTGCGTGGGCATTCGCCCCGCCATGTCTGCAGCTGGGCCGCCCCGGGCTCGGTGCCTCGGTAGTCTCGCCCTGGTAGGCCTTTGCATTGTAGTATGCCCTGAGTTAGCCACCCATTTCCCGGGCCAGGACACGTGCTCCGTGATCGACTCAACTCCGCCCATCTGATTCCTAGATACCAAATGTTCACGGGACTTCCGCACGTCCGGAGCAGATGAGCGTGTCCGGACGCCCCGTGCATGTTGCTGCGCGGGCCCGTCTGTCCACGCCTGCCGCTGCGCCTACCGCACGTCCGTCCCCCGTCTGTCTCGCCTCGCCCCGCATGCGCACCCTGGCTACGCCCGCCACTCCTTCCCCTTGATCCCTCCTCTCTCGGCGCGGGCGGGACCTAGGAGCCCAGATGAGGGCCCCATCCACAGGACCCAGACGTGTCATGAGTCCCATTTGCCGGCCCGCGGCTCGCCGCGCCCTTCCCCCAGCGCCCGGGCCGTGCCCCATAACTCTCTGAGCATACCTCTAAAACACGAAACACTTGAATGCAACATAAGTCTGATGTAGATGAAATATTTAGAATATACACTTGCAACATATCTGTGAAACATATGCAACATCCAGATAAAACACTTGCAACATTGAAAGCCCTAGTTTAGTTTTGGATAATTGATGAAACCTATGCACTAACATTTGTCATGAGATATAATATGAGGTAGGTTGGTGCAATCCAAGTGAGGAGCATGGTGGCACTCAAATGGTGATGTTGATCACATGAAATGATAAAAATGGCCACATGTGGTGATGATCAAGTGCTCAACTTGGAAAAGAAGAAAGAGAAGAATAAAACCCTATGAAGCTCAAGACAAAGGTATAAATAGGGGTTTTATTTCGGTGATCAAGACACTATAGAGAGTGTGATCACGTTTAGGATAGATGACCGTACTATTAAGAGAGTTTTTTAACTAGACAATTCAGTCATCTAGTGCCCCTACATGTTGAACTTCATGCATTGCATTTAGGCCTAGTACACATCGGAGAGCAAGCGAAAATATTTATGGAAAATGATTTGAGAAACGCTAACTTGACTCTAACATGTTTTAAGAAAACACTTTGAGGGATAGCAACGCTTTCAAAAGAGTGTTAGACTGCTTGTGGATCAAATCGAGAATCGAAAACGTAGCTAACGAAGGAGTTTGCCTTGGTGTGGTCACCGCCATGGGTGTGGCGGTGCACTGCCCTGGCTTGTCCAGTGACCAGCTAAACGTGGCCAAGAGCATCAGCTTCAGGGTGGTCACCGCCCCTACCGGTGTACACCGCCACTAGCACGGCGGTGCACCGCCGTAGGGTGTCCGGTGCCACCGCCCCTTTTTCGACAAAGAGCAGAGGCAACCGAGGGGGGCACCGCCATGGTCACCGCCATGATGACGGCGGTGCACCGCCCTATTTTTCTAGAGAGGACCAATTTTAGGGACTGGACTGGGGTGGTCACCGCCACCCTAGTGGCGGTTCCACCGCCGCCTGTCCGATGACCGTCTGACCAGTCAACTAGCCGTTGGATTAGACCGTTGGGGCGCACCGCCACCTCTAGGGCGGTGCCACCACCGCCGTGTCTAGTGCCCTCGTAGAGGTTGGCTCCAAAGGGTAACGGCTCCATTTGCTTATGTGGCTATAAATAGAGGGTGTGGCCGGCCTTGGCCACCCTCTTGGCACCGCATACACTTGTGCACACCCTTTGGAAGTTGAGCAACACACTCCACTCACTTGTTCACTTGATTTCATCATCTTGAGTGAGTTTGGAGAGCCTCTAGTGCATTGCATTTAGTTGCATCATCTTGTGGCACTAGTTGGGTGATTTGGGCTGGTTGTGAGCACTATAAACAAACACTTGCAACATGTCTTTGAAACACTTGCAGTGTATGCAACATCCTAGTCTACTTTTACAACATCCATATGAAACACTTGCAACATATCTTTGAAATATCTGAAACACTTGAAATATATATCGCGCTTTCAGCGCAACATCTCCTTGTTGCTTGGGAATGGAGGCTTGTCGACGCATGGAGTTCACTGGTGTAGAGATCACCGATGGTGCAGGGCTCGCTGCTCCAATGGAGAAGGCCGCGACAGGTCCCATGGAGAAGGCTATGGTGGGTCCGTGTGCCGGGGAAACCCGCGGCAAGCTGGAGGCGTGGTGGAGAGGGAGGAAGGCGGGCTGTGCTGCTCTGGAGTGCAGGCGTGATGGAGAGTGAGGCGCGGTTGTTTACACTAAAATTTAGGAAGAAGAACATGGGAATTCGAAGCTTTTAGGATTGTGTCATCAAGGAATTGATTAGATGTGAATCGGTATCAACAGATTTAGATGCGATGTTAGAATCGGTTATTTTATAGATGACGTCAGCAGACAACGTCAATGGACTATGCTTGAATGGCGCTAGGAAGATATGTCGGACTCTACAAATAAGGAAAATTAGGGTCCAAGTTATTATTAAGTTAGAAAGTTTTCTTTTATTATAAGAATTGTAATGAGTCATATTTGAGTAGGATTCATATTTAGGTTCCGGGTATAAATATTAGACCTTGGTTATTGTAAAGGGGACAAACACTCAACCAATACAATCTTTCTGGCTTTCGCCATCGCATTAGGAGAAGTACTGTAGATCTCGACGAGTTCTTCAGCAAATAGGACTGCACCGACTGATCGACCTCCAGCTTGCTTGTGAGTACAGTCACGACTTGTATTGTGCTTATAAAGTTACATCAGCTGATTGATCTTTTATGAGCCATAATATAAGTTAGTTATTGATCTGTATCGTAGTTTGTAAGGCTGCATGAGCTGATTGATCTCTTATGAATCATAATATAGATCAAAGTTATCGATCTTGTGTTAAATAACTTGTTGTTTAATACACTATCACCAGTTATCGAATCTGCTAAGATTAGTAAGATTTTTCTTGCTGATTTTGGTTGATTCACCAGTTATCGGTCTTGTTATAATTAATGTTTTATTAATTATAATAAATCACCTGATTGAGATAGAGATAGATCGGCATCATATTATCTTAATTGGTCATCCTTTGATCTGGTTACGCTTTAAATCTTATAAGTGATGGCTTAATTCCGCTAGATCAGTTGTTTTATCTCTATTCTAATTAAACATAGTATGCATCCAAAGACATGTTTCAATCTTGAATAAACTCACTAGTTAATGAGATCTAATCTAATGACACTACCATACCTGCATCGATCCGGTCCAACCTTACTGGTAAGACTTTATATTAGAAATTATCGATTAGTGGTTGTCGGGTACCATAAAACAGGGTACCCCTAGCGTATATCGAAAGAACCACTTCAACCCCATAAAAAACAAAGCCAGAAGATAAACCATTGGTTAATCACTGGCCCCGGCTGAACCCACCGGCTTTCCACCTTGCCTTTGGCCTCGCCTGGGAGGTCTCGACGACCCGACGAATCTCCGCCTTGTGCGAGGCCTCGCACGGGAGGCCTCGACAAGGAACCCCTTCTCCATCTCGCTTGAGGCCCCACGCGTGCAGCCTCGAACGAGACAGCGATTCTCCGTATCGCTTGAGGCTAGCTCGGCAATAACCCGTCGCTCCTGCCTCGACCAGTCTTCCTGACAACGCGTCGCGTCCCATTAATGCGTCAACCACTCCTGCAATCTCAGCCGGACAACGGCTCGACACCGCGGAGTAGCCGACGGGACGGGAGGTCACATCGACGCCATACCATCCGGAGCAGGACGGGGTAGGGGTTACCGGCCACTGTGCGCTGGCGCTATGCCCACGATCAGCGCCTGAACTACACTGTGCCACCTAATCTCTGCCCTAGGAACAACGCGGCATGGGAGTCAAGTCCGGGTCACCATAGCCTCGGAATCAGCATACAAGCCCGACCACCAAGCCTCGGCAATCTACTGCGGGTCTCGGCAACCGCAGGATTCACGTCTGCCGAGCCTCCCATGAGGGCTCGGCCTCGGCACCAATTAAGCCTCGACCTCTCGCGCCGCCAACACGCAGTGACCAGCACGCCGACTGCCACACCCTCTTCGAGGTAACACTGGAGCTCCCACGATGCACAGGATCGGATGTGACTGGCGCGTCGCCCCAGTACTTCAAGGACGGGCCACTCCGTCGACCACGCCGCCACAGGAACAGGCTACAGGCCTCGAACATGCCGCCTCCGTCTGCACGACGTTGTGTAGCTAGCAAATGTATTACCCTCGTCCCCCCTTCAACTATAAAAGGGAGGGACCTGGACCGTTCCTAGAGGGCAGACATGGACGATCAGGCCTAGGCTCACGCAACGAACTCACGCATAGATGCACGAACGAACACATAAGCTCCCCCACGGCTTGAGATCAACATCTCAAGCAATCCACGCCGCACCACGAAGAGACCTGGGACTAAGCCCCCTCTCTCGCCCTGCTTGTAACCCCCTACTACAAGCATTTCGGTGCAAGGAATACAAGATCGATCTCTCGAACTAGACGTAGGGTACCTATTACCCGAACCAGTATAAACTTTGTATCTCTTTGCATCACCATCCGGAATTGGGAACATATAGTACAAATTTACTAGTTGGTTAAGGACCCACCGGTCCAGAACACCGACAGTTGGCGCGCCAGGTAGGGGCCTCTGCGTGTCAGTTTCGTCATCCCAACAAGTTCCGGATGGCAGACCCCGTACGACCACTGTGTCTCGGCACGGTGATCTGGTTTGGGAGCCTAGAGTTCATGTCTCTAGGGCATGAGTACGACATGGTACTCCTCACGCCCCAAGCCCCACCGACCAATGACGACGTCATGCACCGGTAGCCTAGGCGTAGGCGGCGCCCGAGCGGCCGCTCTCGCCGCGCTCGCCAGGCACAACACGAGCAGGATCACCCCGACGCCACGCGAACCTAGGGCGACATGCAGCTCTCCGCCGGTATCCCACGACCAGCTGTTGGCACAAGGTCCCTAGTTGGGGACCTGTCTAGCCTGAGCCTGGACAAGGGAAAAATGCCGGTGGCATGCGGCGACGCCCCGTCATCAAGCTCCGCTCCACCACTCCCTGAGGAGCCAACTCCGGCGGAGCAGAGCCCGGCGACGGCACCATCCCCATACCCCTTCGGGTTGAGAAACGCCGCCACCTCTTACGCTTACGCCTATGCTTCCGCTCACGCGGATCCCTCAGGACGCCACCAGCGCTTCGCTCTCGACTTTGACACCACCGCGTCGACCCACACCCACGCCAACTCCTCAGAGGAGGACGAGGCATGGGCCGGAGCGGATTTCTCTGAACTCCACGACCCTGAAGCCATGCACCGCTTCTTGGCCGCAAGCGACTACTGCTTCGGCTACTCCAACTCCGACGACGAGGGCACCTATGACCCCACTCGCGAGTGTTTCCACGTCAGGCTCGAGATGCCAAGGGCAGACGAGGAGGATGAGGGTGCAGGCAACCGATCCCCACCTCGCCAGGGAGTGGACGCCGCCACACCTCCGTGCGTTGTCCCACCGGCAGCACGGAGCAGGAACCTTGCCCCCGCACAACCTCAACGCCCGGACCTGGAACAGCTCCGTGAGCTCCAGGCTAAGGTCGAACAAGACCGACTCCTCCTGCAACAGCTTTGAGAAACTCTCGAACAGGAGCAGCGAGGTCGCGGTAATAGCGGAGGAGCCCGACGGAGGGCCCACGACATGCACCACCACATCCATGACGACGAGGGGAGTGAGCAACCCCCAATCTTCAATCGCGCTAGCTAGAACATCGCGGCTACGGCAATGCTAGTCCGCGCGATGCCCGAGCCCTCTACCATGGAGGGGCGGTGGGTCCACGGTGAGCTTCGGGATCTCCTCGAGACCGCCGCGGTACAGCAAGCAGAGAGTTCCGCCTCCCAATGGCGTGGGGGCACCTCAGACCTTTCGGCGGCACCGCCTCGGTAGGATAGGGAAGTCTTGGTTTGTCCCGAGCCCGCTCGGGCACCGATAGCCCACAGGGCCCCCTTGCTGCTTGACCGCCTCGGCAACCAACGCGAGGTGCAGGGAGACCATGAGGTGGTCAGCAGGCAACGACGCCACGACGACGAGGGGCCTACCAGGGGCTACCATCCACACCGAGGTGGCCATTATGACAGTGAGGAGGACCGTAGTCCCTCTCCTGAACCGCCTGGCCCTCGAGTCTTCAGCAGAGCCATCCGCGCTGCTCATTTCCTGGCCCGGTTTTGGCAACCAGCCAACCTCACGAAGTATAGCGGCGAGACCAATCCCAAACTCTGGCAGTCTGGCTTGCCGATTACCACCTGGCTTGTCAGCTAGGTGGCGCGAACGATGACCTGCTCATCATCCGCAACCTCCCCTTGCTCTTGTCAGACTGGGCGTGAGCCTGGCTCGAGCACCTTCCTCCCTCGTAGATCCATGACTAGTGCGACTTGGTTAGGATCTTTGTCGGGAACTTCCAGGGCACATACATGCGCCCCGGAAACACCTGGGACCTTAAGAGCTGTCGCTAGAATCCGGACGAGTCTCTCCGAGACTTCATCCAACGCTTCTCCAAACAATGCACCGAGTTGCCCAGCGTTGGTGACTCGGAAATCGTCCAGGCTTTCCTCTCCAGCACCACCTGCCGAGACTTGGTCTGAGAGTTAGGCCGGAATGTGTCGCGCTCGGCTGTCGCGCTCCTCGACATCGCCACCAACTTCGCCTCAGGCGAAGAGGCTGTTGGGGCCATCTTCCCTGATAGCGACGCCAAAGGGAAGCGGAGGGATGAGGCCCCCGAGGCCTCGGCTCCTCACTTCCCCAAGAGAAAGAAAAAGGGTCGCCAGGGGAAGCAGGACGTCCTTGAGGCCGATCTGGTCACGGCCGTAGAGCGCAAGAATCCCCGAGGCCCCAGGGGCCCCAGGCCCTTCGACGACATGCTTAGGAAACCATGCCCTTACCACTAGGGCCCGGTAAAGCACACCCTCGAGGATTGCTCCATGCTCTGGCATTACTACGCCAAGCTCGGGCTCCCCGAGACGACGCCAAGCTGAAAGGCACCGGCGACCAGGACGATGACAAGGACGACGGGTTCCCTGAGGTGCACAACGCCTTCATGTTCTTTGGCGGACCCTCGGCGTGCCTTACGGCACGCCAGCGAAAGAGGGAACGCCGAGAGGTCTTCTCGGTCAAGGTTGCCACTCCTCGATACCTCGACTGGTCTCGGGAGGCGATCACCTTTGATCGAGATGACCACCCCAACCATGTGCCAAATCCCGGGCAGTACCCACTCGTTGTCGACCTGATCATCGGCAACACCCGACTCACCAAGGTGTTGATGGACGGAGGCAGCGGCCTCAACATCCTCTATGCCAGCACCCTGGAACTCCTGGAGATCGACTGGTTGTGGCTCCGAGGTGACGCCGCGCCTTTCCATGGCATCGTGCCAGGGAAACACATGCGACCCCTCGGGCGCATCGACCTTCCCGTTTGCTTCGGCACACCCTCCAACTACCGCAAGGAGGTCCTTACCTTCGAGGTAGTCGGGTTTAGGGGAACCTACCACGCCATCCTGGGGCGGCCATACTACGCCAAGTTCATGGCAGTCCCCAACTACACCTACCTCAAGCTCAAGATGCCAGGTCCCAACAGCATCATCACGATTGAGTCCACGTACAAACATGCATACGACTGCGACGTCGAGTGCATTGAGTACACCGAGGCTCTCGTTGAGGCCGAGACCCTCATCGCCAACCTCGACCGACTCGGTGGCGAGGTGCCTAACTCCAAGCGTCACGTAGGGACATTTGAGCCCGTGGAGGCCGTCAAACTCGTCCAAGTCGACCCCGCCTGCCCTGACGACCAGGCGCTGAGGATCAGCGCCACCCTCGACATCAAATAGGAAGTCGTGCTCATCGACTTTCTCCACGCGAACGCCAATATGTTCGCATGGAGTCCCTCAGACATGCCGGGCATACCGAGGGAGGTCGCTGAGCACGCCCTGGACATCTAGGCTGGTTCCAAACTGGTGAAGCAATGCCTACGCCGATTCGACAAGAAGCGTAGGACCATTGGCGAGGAGGTGCAGAAACTCTTGGTGGCCGGGTTCATCAAGGAAGTATCCCATCTAGAGTGGTTGGCTAACCCTGTGTTAGTTAAGAAGAAAAATGGGAAATGGAGGATGTGTGTAGACTACACCTGTTTGAATAAAGCCTGTCCAAAAGTCCCCTTCCCATTACCTCGAATCGATCAAATCGTTGACTCCACTGCGGGGTACGAGACCCTATCTTTCCTTGATGCGTATTCTGGTTACCATCAAATCAAGATGAAAGAGTCCAACCAGCTCACGACTTCTTTCATCACCCTATTCGGCATGTACTGCTACATGACTATGCCTTTCGGCCTCAGAAACGCAGGGGCCGCGTACTAGTGGTGCATGACCCAGGTCTTTGGCGACCACATCAGGCGAACCGTCGAGGCCTATGTGGATGACATCGTGGTTAAGTCCAGAAAGGCCGGGGATCTCGTCGATGACCTGAGGATAGCCTTCAAATGCCTTAGAGAGAAGGGCATCAAGCTCAACCCCGAGAAGTGTGTGTTCGGGGTCCCCCGAGGCATGCTCTTGGGATTCATAGTCTCGGAACGCGGCATCAAGGCCAACCTGGAGAAGGTCTCGGCCGTGACCAGCATGGGACCAATCCGAGACCTCAAGGGAGTATAGAAGGTCATGGGATGCCTTGTGGCCCTAAGCCATTTCATCTCGTGCCTTGGCGAAAAAGGCTTACCTCTGTACCGCCTCTTGAGAAAATCCGAATGCTTTTCTTGGACCCCCGAGGCCGAAGAAGCCCTCGCCAAGCTCAAAGCGCTGCTCACCAATCCTCCCATCCTGGTACCACCGGCCAGGGACGAGGCCCTCTTACTCTATGTCACCGCAACGACCCAAGTAGCCAGCGCGGCTGTGGTAGTGGAGAGGCAGGAAGAAGGGCACGCTCTGCCCGTCCAACGACATGTTTACTTCATCAGCGAAGTGCTCTCCGAGACCAAAACACGCTACCCCCACATCCAAAAGCTGATCTACGCCGTAGTCTTGGCTCGACGCAAGCTGTGCCACTACTTCGAGTCCCACCCGGTGACTGTGGTATCGTCTTTCCCCCTAGGAGAGATAATCCATAACCGGGAGGCCTCGGGTAGGATAGCCAAGTGGGCCGTTGAACTCATGGGGGAAGCCCTGACCTTTGTGCCTCGAAAAGCAATAAAATCCCAGGTCTTGGCCGATTTTGTGGCTGAGTGGACCGACACCCAACTGCCACCTGCTCAAATTCAGATGGAGTGCTAGACCATGTACTTCGACGGGTCCCTAATGAAGACCGTGGTAGGCGTGGGCCTGCTCTTCATCTCACCCCTCGGAATACATATGCGCTACATGGTTCAGCTCCACTTCGCCGCCTCCAACGATGCAGCCGAGTACGAAGCCCTCATCAACGGCTTGCAGATCGCCATCGAACTTAGAGTACGACATCTCGACATCTGGGGCGACTCGCAGCTCGTCGTTGATCAAGTCATGAAGGAGTCAAACTACCTTGGCCCCAAAATAGAGGCGTACTGCAAGTTGGTACATCGCCTAGAAGACAAGTTCGACGGTCTCGAACTCAACCACATCGCGCGGAAATACAACGAGGCCGCGGATGAACTGGCAAAGATGGCCTCGGCATAGGCTTCGGTCCCCCCAAACGTCTTTACCAAGGACCTTCACAAGCCTTCCATTGACTATGCCTTGGCAGTGGAAGAGGGCCCATCGGCCGAACCCACTGTGGGGCTCGATGCCCCCTCTGCCGCTGAGACTCCTTCGGCCGAGCCCGAGGTCATGGAAGTCAACACCGGGCCTCCCCAGACCGACTAGGACACGGACTGGCGAGCCCCGTTCCTTGATTGGCTCGCTCAGGGAGAGCTTCCTAGTGACAAGACCAAAGCCCGACGGCTTGCGCGACAAGCCAAAACTTACACCCTCTGCAATAGCGAATTGTACAGGCGAAGTCCCTCTGGTGTCCTCCAACGATGCATCACCACCGAGGCAGGCCAAGCTCTACTTTGGGACTTGCACGCAGGGGCCTATGGGCACCATGCGATGCCTCGGACGCTCATCGGAAATGCCTTTCGCCAAGGGTTCTATTGGCTGATGGCGATTGCCGACGCCACCAAGTTAGTTCGCTCCTGTGAGGGATGCCAGTACTATGCGCGGCAGACGCACCTCCCGGCCCAAGCCCTCCAAACCATCCCCATCACTTGGCCATTTGTTGTATGGGGGCTCGACATGGTCGGGCCTCTGCAGAAGGCCCCCGGGGGCTACACCCATCTTTTGGTAGCAATAGATAAGTTCTCCAAATGGATCGAGGCTCGTCCGATCAATCAAATCAAATCCGAGCAAGCGGTGCTATTCTTCATCGACATCATCCACAGGTTCGGGGTCCCAAATACCATCATCACCGACAACGGGACACAGTTCACCGGCAAAAAATTCTTGACATTCTGCAATGACCACCACATCCGTGTGGCTTGGTCGGCCGTAGGACACCCAAGGACAAACGGCCAAGTAGAACGTGCCAACAGCATGATCCTACAAGGCCTCAAGCCAAGAATTTACAACCGGTTGAAGAAGTTTGGCAAGAAATGGCTCGCCGAACTCCCGTCGGTCATCTGGAGCCTGAGGAACACACCAAGCTGAGCCATGGGGTTTACACCTTTCTTCCTAGTCTATGGAGCCGAGGATATCCTTCCCACTGATTTGGAATATGGTTCCCCGAGGCTACAGGCCTACAGCGAGCAAAGCAACCGCACCACCCGCGAGGACGCCCTCGACCAACTAGAGGAAGCCCAAGACGTTGCGCTGCTACATTCGGCCAAGTACCAGCAAGCCCTACGGCGCTATCAAGCCCGGAGCATTCGAAGCCGAGATTTGAAGGTAGGCGACCTGGTGCTGAGGCTGAGACAGAGCAACAAGGGCCGCCATAAGCTAACCCCACCGTGGGAAGGACCATACATCATCGCCCGAGTGCTGAAGCCCGGGACCTACAAGCTAGCCAGCGAGAGGGGCGAAATCCTCACCAACGCTTGGAACATAGAATAGCTACGTCGTTTTTACCCTTAAATTTCCAAGCATTGTATACGTTGTTTCTCGAAGTACAATTAAGAAGCATTCTTTAGTTGTTCTAATTATTCGAGAAACCACCCGAACCCATCGCGGGTCTCGGCAACACGATAGCACTGTAAGGGAGACTTGGCTCTGCCTCTGCAGAACCGGGCCTCCCTCGGGGGCTAGATGGGGGACTCCCCCCTAAGTCCCACGCATGGGGGACTCAACCCTAAGTCCCACGCACCATTTTTTTGTCGTTTTTTGAAAAAATTCCTACGCCAAACTCTCTAGTACGCTCTGACAAATCGGTTGTAAAAAACCTAAGGACCGAAAAGTCTGTTCCAGGGACAGAAGGCTGGTAGAGTCGCGAGACGGCCTATGCCCCCGGGCTATGGCACTCCCTCACCACCTCTCGCCCAAGGGACGGCTTAAGCTCCAAGGAGGTTTTTTGCAAAAGAAATCTGATCAGAGACAATAGAGGGCAGAGGCTCGGAAACACAAGAAAAACAACTAAGAAACATGAGTACTTTAAAAAGAGGCCTCGACGGCCACAAGCGTTACAATACAAAGTTAATCCCTATTCTATTTACATGGCCTCTTGGGCCCAGGTCAAGGCTCAGGGCCTCCAGCATCGGCAGACGGCGGGGGATGGACCACCTCCTCTTCGAACAATGTTGCCAGCGCCGTGTCGGGGCCTTCCGCCGCCTCCATCAGCTTTGTGACCGCCGCATTGGCCTCCTCGTCATCGTCGGGCAGGACATAGCCATCACTGATGGCCGGGAGGTCAACGCCGATGTAGTGCGAGGCGATGACGGCCAGCGCGCGCTTGACACCCGTGTGCAGCGCTCCTTGGAGCCGCTCACGCATTTGGCCGCTCAATGCAATCAGACGGCTCCCAAGGGAGCTGCCTGACTAAACCCCCTTGACCTCCAGGGCCTCATAGGTAGTACAGGCGGCACCTTTCAGCGCCTCGTGCTCTCTGATCTTGGTCTCGAGCACCGCCTGCACCGCGACGGAAGCCTCGGCCGCCCAGGTGACCTCCGCCTCCAACTCTACGCCCAAGGAAACAGGGTGGGATTGAGCGCAAAGAAAAACAAACCAAAAAAGGGACGGAAGCCTATGGGACTCACCCCTGGCCTTCTGCTCCCAGCGTCGAGCCTCGACCCAAGAGGCCTCGGCTTTCTCTCCCCAGCGCTGGGCCTCGGCCCGGGAAGCCTCGGCCTTTTCCTTCAGGCACTGGGCCTCGGCCTAGGAAGCCTCGGCCTTTTCCTTCAGACGCTGGGCCTCGACCCGAGAAGCCTCGGCCGCCCTAGAAGCCTCTCTCCCTAGCTCTGCATCACACCAGGGAGTTAGGAGGCGAACATAAGAAAAACGAATAAAACGAGGGCGATAGTACTCACCCTCGGCCTTTCCCCTCCAGACCACAGCCTCGGTCCAGGAGGCCTCAACCACCATAAGGGCCTCATCCAAGGCACCTTTCGTCAGCTGGTGCGCACTCTGTTCTGCCCCCAGCTGACCAACAAGGACCTTGCCTGAGGCCGTCGCTTCTTCAGCTCGAGACCTGAAGGCATCCCGATCATCGGCGACGCGGGTCAGCTCCTCCTCCAACTCCTTAACCCGCGCCGCTAAAGGGGCGACCTACTCCTGGGCCGTGGCCACCTCGACCTTCGCATCAGCACAACGAAGATGAAGGTCCTCCACCTCCGTGCTCCGTGCCGCCAGAAGCTCGTTGGTGCCCGCAAGCAGGCCCTTTTGCCGCTGGAGTTGGTCCCAGACATCCCTCTCCTGCCGGAGAAAGACCGACTTCCTAAGGGACCGGGTCTCGAGCTCCTGGGGAAGCAGAACAGGGGTCATTCACTACAAGAAAACTTAGAAAAAGACAACACCGCACGAGAAAAGAAAGCGCAAACCTGGGCAACTCCGGGTAGATCGTTGGCCACCACGGACAGCGCCATCCGTAGCGACCGCTCCGCCAGCTCACGGTATTGCTCGAAGGTGTCCCAGCGCCCGCCCTCGGCCGCGTCCTCGAGGGCGAACAGAGGCTCCCCCTCAGGGTCGTCCCGGCTCTGCCATAGGACACGCGAGTGATCCCACCCACAGGGCTCGGGTCGTACCCGCACGAGGGCCGAGCTTGCCTCGCCCAGGGCTAGAACCGGCTGTTCCACGGCACCGGTCACCTTGGCGTCGACCCCCTCCTACGCCCGGGAGGTATCGTCGGAGGAGATCGGATGGACCTCCACCCCCCGGGCGCTCTCCCGCAACGACGACAGGCCGTGCACCAAGGGTGCCACTGAGGGCTCCGCCGCCTTCATCTCCACTTCCTAGGCCACCGGCCTCACCGCCGTCACGTCAGCCTTGGTGGTCTCGGGGGCTTCGGCCTCCGCCATCGTGGCCTCGGTGGTCATGGAGACTACGACCCCCACCGCTGCGGCCTCGGCGGTCTCAGGCGCCCCAGCCTCCATTGCCTCGGCCTCAGTGACCCCGGGGGCCTCGACCTCGGAGGCCTCGGCAACTGACGGCACCTCGGCCCCATCCGATTCACGAGCCTTGCCCTCGAGGGGCGGAGGCACCCCCGCCCCCGTCTGTGTCGGGGTCGCCTCGGCAGCCCCTGCTTGGTTGGCCGGCTCCTTCGGGTTGGCCCTCCCCGACACCGCGCCGCATTGAATGGCGGTCTGTGCCTCCGCCACCCAGTGGGCGGTGGAGCCGGGGTTCACCTTGAGCGCCTTGAGGGGCGCCAAGGCAAGCACCTCCGCAGGTCGCTTCCGGCTAAGGAAAAAACACTTGTAGTGTCAGCACGAGACCGAAGAATGAACGGAAAAACGCTGTGGCCCTGCCAAAAAAATGCTTACCCCGAGCGAGGCTGCAACCACTTTGGCACTGCAACCCTCATCTGCAAAGGCGGTCGTGGTGGCAGAAGCATGACCTCTGTATCCACCAGCGCCGGCCGGTCCTCGACGAACCCCGGCACCCCCTCGGTCCTCTGTGGGGGCGGTTGCGTCGCACCCGCCACCACCTGCTCCGCTGCTGCCGTCGAGCCCACCGAGCTGACGGCACGCTTGCCCAGCGCCCGCGCCTCGGGCATATCGGCCTCGGCCCCGGGGCGGGCGATTGCCGACCCTAGGATGGCTCCTCCTAGGAGCACTGGGCTGCTAGCCGATGCCCCGGGCACCATCTCCCCGATGTCAGGGAGATGGTCCAGGGGACCCCGCCCCATCTCGCCCTCATCATCTCAGTTCGAGGCATCCGTCGATAGTGATGGCGATGGGGACTCCTCCAACGGGAGGCCATCCTTCCTTTGCTGCCGGTGGCGCTCATCTAGTTTCTCCCGCGCAAGGATCTGCTTCGTGCGCCTCACCGCCTTGGCGTCCTTCCGCTTTTTCTATGCCTCGGTGTGCACCCGGTTGATCGCCCGCCGCCTCGCGTCCTCGGGAACTAGCGGTGGGGAGGCTCGCACGTCCCTCATCCCCTGCGGGAACGGCGAACACGGATAAGGAAATGAGAAATAATGAGAGACGGAGAAGGCTCGGGGGCTGCAGCGGTGTGTGACTTACTAGCGAGAGGAACCCCCATGACGGACGCATCACGAGGGTGGTCAGACCACCGCTCCACAGCTTCGCATCCACCGTCTCCCTCACCTGGCGAAGAATTTCCTCGTCAGAGAGGGCGGAGGCAGACATCCGGATGCCCGCGATCGGCTCATCCAGCCTCATCTCTAACAGGCGCTGCCACCAAGCCATCAATGGCAACACCCTTCGACGGTGGAAGGCGGCCACGACCATAGCCGTGGTTAGGCAGCGGTCCTACAGCCTCTGCAGCCCCTCCAGCAGCGGCTACAGCCTGGGCTGATCCTCTCTCGGGACGCCATACTTCCACCTCTCCAGGTAGCTCCCCACAATCCGCCCAGTGTAGGGAGGAAGTCCGCTGTCGTCGTTACAGAGATAGAACCAGCTCGTGTACCATCAACGGTTGGTCGACGTGAGCTGGGTCGGGATGTAGAGGTGCTGGCGGTCCTGGCGCACTTGGAGAGTGCAGCCGCCGGCCCTCACCGCCTTCCTCGTGCCTGACATGCCCGTCGACTTGGTGGTATGCCCTGCCTGGAAGAGATGGAGCCACAAATCCCAATGGGGAGCAATCCCCAAATACCCCTCGCAGACAGCGACGAAGATGGCCGCCTGCACGATGAAATTGGGGTTGAAGTTGTGGAGCTCCACGCCATAGTAATGCGGGAGCGCCCACATGAACCGGTCCGCCGGGACGCCGAGGCCGCGCTCGTGAAAGGACACGAAGCCTACGACGTAACCGTCGCAAGGCCTCGGCTCCGGCTCGCTCGACGGAGCGATCCACTCCGGCCTATTGGGGTCGGTCACCGGACGAAGGAGTCCACCATCGATGAGCGACTGAAGCATCTCCACGGTGACGTCAGATGGATCCCAAGGGTCCGCCTCGATGACAATAATGTCGTCGGCCATGAGTGTGGTGGAGGGTTCGAATACGGAGGTGAGTCTCTCTCTCTGCCTCGCCCTTCTCCCTTCTTCTTCCCGGTGCTCGCTGCTCTAGCGACGTCTCAATGGGGGCAGAGCTAACGTAGGCAAGGTAACGAGGGGAGGGGCGAGGCTCGTTGCGTATTTATGCAGGGTGAAGGCGAAATGGACGGGCGATGAAATTAGGGAAGTTTCCCCCAGATCCGGCGTGGTTAATCCTGATCCGGTTTTACCGCCCACGTGCCCACCTTTTCCTCGTTAATCGCGGGAACAGTTACGTCCCATCCACTGACACCACGTTGTGTCCAACCGCTGCAGCGGCTGGCGTCGTTTTGCCTCCCTGAGAACATCGCCTCAAAAGGCGCGCCAGCCATTGTCAAGCCGATGGGGGAGATATCCCCCCACCCTATTCCTTTCAGACAAAGGAACGAGGCGCCGAGCCCATTACGGTCCAGGGGTTCAAAGGCTGGGCCCCGAGGGGTTTTGACAGCCGCCCCAAGGCAACAGAGTCAGGGACGACCGCGGGCGAGCCCATATGGGGCTGAGACCCAAGCAAGCAAAATGCTTGGGATGCCCAAAGTCATGTCCGAGACCGGCAGGGAGGTCTCCGAATGGGATCCCAACGTAGGGAGGCACCGAGCCACCGGGGCCCAGCGAACGGCCCCGACAACCACTAGAGAAACCCTCTGGTACTCTTGGAGTGCGTCTCTGGACCACTAGACAACCCCTAGCGAACAGGGTACGGGCCTCCACTCGGACTTACCCGATAATAGCTCACCGGAAGTGCCGCCGCTCGTGCCTACCGAGGGTAGCATGGCGCATTCCACCCCTCCTTTCAAGCAAAAAGGAAGCGCGAGGGTCGCACAAAAAGCCAGGGGAACCCCTGATGGCCCTCTTGCTCTGTGCAGAGGCCAAGGGGCTCTTCCTACAACCTCACCGAGACCCAGCGACCCCGGCTCGCACTCGAGGGGGCTCGGCAAAACAACCCCTCCTTTTGAGCGAAAAGGAAGCGCGAGGGTCGTACAAAAAGTCAGGGGAGCTCCTGACGGCCCTCTCGCTCCGTGCAGAGGCTAGGGGGCTCTTCCTGCAGATATGCCGAGACCCCGCTGTGGCAGAACCTCCTAAGGAATTGGGCCCACATGCACCTATCGTTGTCTTAACAGACCTCGGATAGCGTACACGAGTTCCCAACAACTCAACAGGTCTATCGGGTGTCCTCGGGAAACCCGAATCATCCACGATTCTCTTTTCAAACAGGATCCCAATCACAGTCATTGCAGATTACAACAGTTTATTCAAATATATACCAGAGTAAAAGATAGCGGAAGTCTTAAGACAGTATTATTACAAACCAGTTGTTTTCAAACTTACAATACCATAAGTGTCATACGACCATAGTAGCGGGATAATATTACATTAACTTTATTTATCATACAAACTAGTGCCTTGTCCAAAGGCCATTCATTACTCCTCATCATCATCGTTGACTTCAAACACTGACATGCAGCAGGGACCAAAACAAGCCTGCGCATGCGACTCACCTGCAACAAGGGTTAACAAACCCTGAGTACAAAGGTACTCAACAAGACTAACCCGACGTAACGGGGTGTAAGACTTTAGAGATGCAGGGATATGGGGCAAGGTAAGGATGTAGCAAGATTCAAAAGTTCTTTGCCAAAAGCTTACTATCCTTCATTCTATTTTCAAGTTTGCCACTAAGTTCTTTTAGTTCATTAGCTCAACTAAATATACATTTCCCATATTCCATTCCTTCTCATTCCATTCTTTTTCTCATATTTTAGTAATTCACCAGTACTACATTGCTTCTGTAATGAATTGAGTCTCCATATCCGCGGAGCACCGGCAATTCGAATTGATTCAAGTCCCAGCTGGGGATTCCTTATCACACGACATATGTAGAACTAAATCTTGCATATATCAACCTCGCTACCGGATCCTCCTATACTAAGCCGTCTCCACGCCACCCGAGAGCACAGCACACCTCAAATCCGGCCACATTCCAGCCACGAGGGTACACGCTACTCCCGCCATCTCTCCACTCCCAGTGCGCGGGCATTCGTCTTAGTATCGGATTAGCCGAAGTTGGCTTACCGGGGTATGTGACCAGTACTACAAAGTGTCTCGTTCAGAAGATCCACAATGAGTGGCCTTTAAGCGACATAGTCGGCAACATTACCCAACATTCAAGATAAGTTACCCGACTAGTCTCTAGTTCATTCTACCTTCTCTCTTTCTTTGGCCAGTATGCCATCTTTGATTGTATCAAAACTTTTGCTTTGAAAGCCTATCATAAAGCATACTAAGCATTCTACGCCTTTGTAAATAAAAACAGCTTCAAGGATGGTAAACAAGTAACAAGGTAGGCAATGCATCAAGTAGGTAATATTTGAATTGATCAACTTAATGCAATAAGTAACATAGGTGATAAACTTTTCAAAGTAACAAGGTAATGGCTTAATGCATAAACCGGGGCTTGCCTTCGTTGACGATCTCAGGTTCCGGGTCAGTACCACAATTATCAAATCCCGTGACAACCGGGGATTCTTCCAGAACTTGCTCAACTAGAATCGTTTCGTTCTCGGGTTCTACACGAAATGATAACATATGCTTTAACCTGATGATAATGTAAACATGATGCTTTCACGGCACATGAAATGTAAAAACACCCGCAAACGATTTGATTTCGCGGTACAGTTGCAAGCCAACAAAACCAACCTGCAACACTATTATTAAGAACCACATATGTAACAGAACCGACCAAATCATAAGAACGTAAGTACAAAAACAATCACCGAAGCGATCAAATTCCTGTACTTAAGCTCCCATAATCCCGGTAGTCCGGAAATCACGAAGGATTTCAACCAACCCTCGACATACAAACCAAGATCGTAATGATTCAACACAACACATCATCCGTTACAACATTTCATAAGTAGCATTCGGATTACATCCATCAGAGTTCAAATAAATATTACAAACCAAGTTTGAGTGTGCGGAAGCAACATAGTTTAGTACGAAACATCATAGTTTTCAAATACATTGCCAAGATCAGAGTCATGTCCCACAAAAGCATTATCAGGTACGAGAACTAGTAGAGGCCGTGCCCAACGGTCTAGTCTTCATCCCCAGCAGGGAGAAGGCAGTACTTGCAGCAACCAAAGTAGAACTGGTCATCTGCAACAGGTGGGAAATAAACCCTGAGTACGAGAAGGTACTCAGCTAGACTTACCCGACAAAAATCAGAATAAAAGACACCAAGGATCATGCAAGGCTTTTCAGGTGGGCTAGCTTGACACAGTTGCATAAAAGAGCTTAAGATTATAGTAACCAATTTAAACTTAGCATCAAGCTTATCATTATTTACCTGTCCGCTAGATTAGCACCTGTACTAGAGCACTCACTTATTAGGAGCAAACAATATTAACCATAGCAGGTATAATAAGGCTGTCATCATCATATCATCATTTCCGAACCATTAAGTTATTAAGTGTATCTACATTGGAGATAAGCCCGTCAAGTTCTCACTAACCGGGAGAGACGGCGATTCGAATCGAATTACAACTCAGCTGAGGGGGTATTCCTAACTCTCACCCTGGCATACTTAGCAAGGGTAGCCGTGGGTCACCTTTGGAACATCTCAGGAACCAAATTCGCGGGTTCGATCAGCGCCAGCACTCTCAGGGATTACCCTTCTGCCAGGACGACCAGGACTTTTAAATCACCTGCCCTTGGACTCACGCCTACGGCTCCCTTCCGAGGCGCACTTTATACTTATCGACTCCCGGCCTGAGGTGAGCTACTCGGCTTCGTGGTCGGTCTCCAGACCCGGCCAACTAAGAGAGAGGCATGCGTTCAACATGAACAGGAAAGGCTCCAAGATCCAGTCCTTAATCGACACAGACGGAGTCACTGCAAACCGGCAAGCCTCCATCCGGTCTTCAATTCAAATTAAGATTGGTTCTTTTCCACGATAGCAAATATAGCCAACCGTGCCACATGTATCATCCTATATCTCGCAGGTGACAGGAAATCACCCGACTTCTACCGCGTTTAAGCAGGGCTAAGCACTACTCGAGCCTGAGCTATATAGGATTCAGGGTAACAATATCTGGACAAGGAATGGTAACCAATGCAGCAAGTGTTTGCATCCAACACCTAAACTTAATGCAACAATATATGTAATAATAATACTGTAACTGCAGTTCGGAAAATAGGAGGCTTAATATGCTCCGGGGCTTGCCTTTCACAAAGTTGCAAGGACGGTGGTCAGGGCACTCAACGGCGACCTCGTCTGGCACTTCTCCTGAAGGCTGCTCCTCCTGAACTTCCGGTGTCGGCTGCTGCTGCTCGTTCAGTTCCTCGAATTCCAGCAGGGTCACTCCTTCCGGTACACCTATTGCATGCCGATGCACAAGATAAATATTATGGATGCATAAGGAATGACATGATGCTCATAATGAATGAATCGTAGTAAGTGTTTACGAAAGCATTACTGGACACTCGTTTACCGAGTAAGACTAGCCCTATTCAAATCACTTTAAGCATATTTCTAACTTAACTGAAAGAACAAGATTAACTTACCTAACTTGCATAACCTAAGATAAAGATGCTCATCTTCAGTTAAGGGCCTAACACCTAGGAACAGTACCATGAACTTAGAATAGTAAAGACATACTTAAAATAACAGTTAAAGCTTCATATGCAACAAGTAGTAACTTAATTCTATCGTAACCAGAGTTCTATAACTCCAAATGACTTGCAAGAGGACATTCTGGAAAGCTTATGAAATTCCCTACAATTAATTTGTAAACATCCAAGCATGATTCTGAAGTTGACCAACTCCAATTCCAGTAGACCTAGAATCTGTCCCGCAATGACAGGGTTACTAACTTAATTATTTAATGATTGTGCAAAAGCCTAATTTGACCAAACCAAGTTTACCAACTTGTTTTTCATACCTAAGAAACATCAGAAAGTATAGTGCTAACTTCTAAATAAATTATTTACTATCCTTTTCCAATTTATTTAGTTAATTAGGTGATTTAAGCAAGATATGGTACAACTGTTCAGAAAAATCTACAAAAATTACAGTAGCTATCTCATGCTTCACATAGACTACCATAAAAATTTCAAAGCCATTGAGTAAGTATAACAGTCTACACAAAAATGATAAGGCATACTAGCTTAAAATGGCATAATTAAGAAATCCTAATGAAAAGTGTCAAGCAACAGATTTCCCATTTTTCCTAGCATCCTTCTAGCATAAGAATAGCACCCATAAAATTTCACCTTCACTGGATCTATAGAAAAATTATGAAAATTCACACAAGATCCACCTATTAATAAAAGGAAATTCTATAACTTAAAAACTACACATGCACTAGCTCTGAAATTTTTACCAGAGCTTCTAATAAACCAAAATAGAGGACCCACAAAATTTCATAATTTTTGGACCACAGAAACTCAAGATAAAATTCAAACAAGTTTGCATGCTTCTAAAAACACATTTCAAACTCCTATTTAATTCATCAAAAATTTCTGAAACATGTGCTCATATAATATTTTTGTTAAATACTAGACATGACCAGGAACTCAACAAAATTAGAACCATAGCATTTGGATCTATATACTAGGAGCTACATATTTTTCAAGATGTACATCAATCTGTGAAATAAATAAATAAAACAAAATCGGAAAAACACTCAGCCACAGCTGGGCCAGCCCACGCAACGGCGGCCCGCGAGCGCACAGTCGCGGCCCAAGACACGGCGCGGCCCGAGCTGGACTCCCGCCTCAGCCGCGACGGCTGACAGCCGGGTCCCGCGTGACAGCGAGACAGGCAGGGGAGCGGAGGACGGCGACGGCGTATTTCGCCACCGGTGGCTCTTCCGGCGAAACCATCTACTCGACGACGTTCGCCATGAACATGTGCATCTATTGGTGACCTCAATCGGTGCTATGGTGGTGGCTAGAGGGGTCGGCGACTGACACGGCGGCGCACGGTCACGGCACGGCCGGCTCCGGTGACTCGACGACGACACAGCCCCTATCGATGACCCCACAAGCATCAGTGGTGCTCCTATGACCTAGCGCGTGGCCGAGGAAGGAATGGGAGCGGCGCGAGGGCAGCTGGCCGCGTGGAGCGCCAACTCCGGCGAGCTCCCGCCATGGCCGCGGTGGGGGAAAAACGGCAATGCGCTCTTACCGAGGCTCAACCGACCCGGCTCAAAGGTGGAGGAGGTGGAGGAGGTCACGGCGAGGCTGCAGGCGGACGGGGCAACGCGTTTTCGCGGTGGTTTGCTCGTACGGCAGTGGCGATGCTTGGTCGGCAATGGCGGACGGCCGAGCTCGCGCGTCGCTGCGTGCTGGGGGAGGAGAGAAATGGGGAGGCGAGTGCGTTCGGCAGGCGCGAGTGGCTTCAAGGCCTGGCTGCGACGCCAGGAGGCGCACGGCGCGTGGCCAGCGCGGTCAGCCGGCCGTCGACGCGCGGCGCACACGCGTCCGGCGCTTTCTGAACCCGGTCGGCCACGGCGACTGACCGTTTTCTGAAACAAACGCGATTCAGTGTTCCCTTCTAAGCCTGACAGCGATACTTTGACAAGGATTATTTCCTGATCTGTAGTGATCTAGGCTAGAACGTAGTTAACAAAGTTGTTCATCTATCCATGAACTACAACTCTTTCCACTAACGCTCAAGCTGGTGTGGCCCGGTTAGGGAGATACACGGCTCCAAACATGGGTACACGAAACTGTACTGCACGTTAGGACTTAGAAAAATTTGCTGAGTATGAATCAGCATGTACTTCTGACATGTGGGCCAAGTTTGAGCATGTTCTAAGCATTTTCATGAGTTGACCACAAAACAACTTTTGTCCCTTACCAAATTAGCTACAAGTTTGCTTTAGGTTGCTCCAACATGCATAGACTCTAAGTTACTCTTTTTAAACAGTCAAACAGTGAGACTTCTAGGGTCAATTCTAGTCAAACTTTCACTTGAGGGCATTTTGGTCATTTTGCTCTACATGAACAATGTCCCAACAAGTAACCTAAGTGTAGTTAAGGTGTATTAGACCATAATCAACCACTTTACAAACTTGTTATACCACTTCTAATGATCACATGGAATAAAACAATTAAAACAAACAATTCAATCATATGTTGCAATGAAATGTTTCATATGTTTCATGGCTTGGTTGTTATTCTACACTTGTCATAATTCTACCATGTTGCCATGTTTCAAGGTATGAGAAATTTATGTTGCATTCATATGTTGCACTACTATCATTCATAAGCACTCCAATACGAAACAAACAGAATGTGCGAATGTTGCATGTGTATGTTTCAGTGACAATGGAAATGATGACATAGATGATACACATGCTTATGAAATGAAATGCAATTAGTGGAAGCCAAACACCTAGGGTGTTACAACACATGTGACTTGACCTAATGGATCTTGGAACCCTACTAGTCACAAAACATGACCAAAACAAGATCCAACACTAATCAAACACTTAGGGTTTGCTTTTATCTATTTTTGAATTAATTTGGAATTAAGCCCAAAAATAAACTTGTTCCAATTGACCTGAAAATTTTATGTAAGCTTTCTTATGACAAATTAGTGTACCAAAACAAATTTCATAATTTTTGGAATTATACAGTGACCTACAAAAATCATGGAAATTGCATTTTTCAATTAATGGACTGAATATTTGAACATTCAAAATTTATCCAAATTTCAAATTTCAAATTTTTAAATCATACTAGAACATGTACAGAAGCTACACAAAAATTTTCAGAATTTTTGGATGTGTAAATAAATTCCTACAAAATTGCAAAATTGCTGCACTATTCAAAATCAGAAAATAACCAAAGCTCACTGTTCTTCTTCCTCAGCTTCACTGACAGCCTGGGCCCGCTGTCAGCGACACAACGAAATCACGGCGGCGCTGCCCTCACCGGCCGGCCGCAAAATGCGCCGTTGGTGATGTTCTGGCGAAACCGATAGCACCAAAGTGATCTACTCTATCCTACGAACTCATTTTCAACCACAGAACGGCAGCAGGCGCACCGGAGGGAGGTCCACGTCGGCCATGGCGGCTTGGACACGACGGCGATCGACGTAGCTATAGCTACGGTGCAGTAGAGTCTAAATAAGAGCAAGCATCGCGTTCAGTGTCTCACCACGATCACGTCTGTGGGCTTGTTGAAGGCGGAGATGCACCGAATCGTCGGGACCACGTGAGACCGAAGATGGCGGAGCTCCGGCCGGACTCGGGGAAGACGACGTCGTGCGGCGGCACTGGACTTCCAGGAGCGACACGATCAGGCTTGGGATGAGCAGGAAGACGAGGCGGAGCTACTGGCGGACGCTACTGACTCAGGACGCTACGACGGCGACGAATTACGCGAGTGCGGGCAGGACACCGGCGGCGAGCAGTCGACGGAAAACTCCGAATTGACGACGGCGTGCTCCTATTTATAGCAAGAAGGAGGGCGTGCGGTGTTGACAACACACGGGCGAACTTGCCATGGAGGTTTGGGCGTGTCACAGCGCGTGAAAGCGGTGAAAACCGATCGGCGGTGAACTCCGCGTGGCGCCGGCGGCAAGCAGTGAGGTGTAGGTCGATTTTTTTGAAAAATTTACAAAACTGCCATTGCGTCCATTTCTCAAATTACTCTCAAATTTTCTAAAGAAGTTGAAAATCTCCAAAAATGAAAGTTGCTCAACTTTTCAAGTACTACAACTTTGATTTAAGAAACATTTTCAAATTCTACCTCCATTTTGAATTTCACATTTGGGGTACATTTAAAGATTTGAATCATTTCAAAATTACTCCAAATTTTGTATGTAAACTTGAAAAACTTTGAATACCAAAGTTGATCCTTATAAAATAATCTCCAACTTTGCTTTTTGCCTCAACCCCAAATTCCTCATGGATTTTGAATTAGTTAAAAGGGGCAAAAAGGACTTTTATAATTTGAATGTGAATTCAAATTTGATTTGTCTTCCTTTTACTTAGATTTTGATTTTTGACCAGTAACATGGCCCATTAGGGTTATTTGAGTCAAAGGACATATGACCTCACATGATCACATGAAATTTAACCCCTGTGGTCATGATCTGTATTTAGGGTTTTTGAAACACATCACATGAAATAACAACATTATGAAATAAACCTTATTTAGTGAATGCATTCAAAACTTTATACTATATGAATGCTTTGCAATGCACATGATGACATGTCAAATTTTAGTATTAGGTCAAACACCAGAGGTGTTACAACCCTTCCCCCTTAAAGAAATCTCGTCCCGAGATTTAAAACTTAAGGCTAAGTAATGGAAAAGGAAATGTGTCAAGCTAACACATTACAACTTTATTCAAAAGGCTAGCGAGGGGGTTTTCCATTCTGTTAATAACAAGACAAGTTACAATATAGACAAGGTATTGCAATTAGATAGAAGCGAAGAAGTCAGGAAAGTTCTCTTCTAAGTAATCCTCAGACTCCCAAGTAGCTTCATCTTCCGTGTGTTGATTCCATTGTACTTTGTAGAACTTGATTGTACGTCTACGAGTGACTCGATCTTTCTGATCTAAGACTCTAATGGGGTACTCGGCATAAGTCAAATCAGGTTCTAGTTCTACATTACCAAAGTCGATTTCTTGGTCAGGTACTTGAAGACACTTCTTTAACTGAGATACATGAAAGATATCATGCACCGCTGACATGTGATCTGGTAGTTTGACGCGATAGGCGACTGGTCCACATCGTTGTTGGATCTAAAAAGGACCGACATAACGGGGCGCCAACTTTCCCCGAATCCCAAAACGATGAACTCCTTTCATCGGTGATACCTTGAGGTAGACATAATCTCCCACTTTGAATTCTAGCGGTCGTCTCCTCTTATCAGCATAGCTTTTCTGTCTGGATTGAGCTACCTTCATATTGGCTTGTATGAGTTTAACTTTCTCTTCAGCTTCCTTGACCACATCCGGTCCAAAGAACCAACGTTCTCCAGCTTCTGACCAATTTAAAGGTGTTTGGCACCTACGGCCATACAGTGCTTCGAACGGTGCCATTTTAATGCTCTCTTGATGGCTGTTGTTATATGAGAATTCAGCTAAGGGAAGGCATTCATCCCATTTAGCACCAAAAGAAAGAACACATGCTCTCAACATATCTTCAAGAATTTGATTTACTCTTTTAGTCTGTCCGTCTGTTTGCGGATGATTAAAGGAACGAACTCCCCTTTTTATCGGGTAGGAAGGAATTTCACCATATGATAGTAAACAAAACAGAGAGGTAGTAGTGTCCCCTAGTGGAGCCCCCGAGCGCCCTAGGCCAAAAAGTGTTCAGGTCGGGGTGCTTTTATAGGAGCATACACTAAGTAAACAATGGTAAGACTAAAACTTAGGGGAAGAAAAACGACATAGCTGTTCCAAGCGTTCAGAGAGAATGTCGTCGTTGTTGTCCTTTAGTCGGAAGGCATCCAGTCGGATCACTTCAACCTTCAGCCATTTGGATCCTTGCCTGTTATGCCCCATTTTCGCTAGCTGCTTCTTTGCCTTTTTCGTCCTTTGGCCTACCGGCCTACTGTAGAAGGCGCTTGAGGAGCTGGCAGTCCTTATAGAGGTGTTTGACAGGGTAGTCGTGATTGGTGCATGGGCTCTCCATGAGCTCGTGGAAATGGCCCAGAGGGTCCTGCTAGGGTTGCATGCCCACGTGATCAGACATGGCGACCAATGCGGTGTTGGCCAGTCGGTGGTGATCCTTTCTGTTCTTTTTTCCCCTCTACGTGGAGGGGCCCTCGTCCTGATCCTGGCGCTTGGCCTTACCTTTGACCCGGCCTCCGTTGGAGCGTGGTGGGAGCAGCGCTTGCTGGAGGTGTTGGACAATGGTTCATGGTCCCAGGCTATCAGGGCTGAGACTCTGGACGCTGCTACGTGTGTCTCGGTTCGGTCCGAGCCGCGCATATACAGGCGATCGGTGCAGAGCGGTCGTCAAGTCAAGACGAGGAGCCAATGCAACCTCATGTGCCATGCTCGACGGTTGTAGTGGTGATCGGGTGGCACGACCCATCTGCTACGTCCCCATTCCCCTGGTGGGGAGCAAGGCCGTGAGTCGGCTTCGCGATACGGAGCTCTCCGATTGTTGAACGACGGCAGTCTCCACTAGTATCTGGAGGTTCCGGTGGATCGCCTATTCATGAGGGTCATTCAGCTCGAACAGGCCACGCAGAAGCATTGCCATAGCGGCGATGTTCTGATTGGCCCGAGCAAACTGTGGGGGATCGTTCCCCCTATCCATGGTGTTGTGCTGGACCCGATGGGCGTGACCCCAGGCGCCGCTCATCGGTCTACGCGCACGGGGCGCAGTGTGGTGCGCCGAGCGCGTTGGCGCAGTCGGTGGCTGGTGCAGCCACTGTTGTCGTGGCTCCTCGCCATGCTTGCATGAGAGCTCAGGGGCCTCCACATGAGGATCCGGAGGGGCGTGAGTCTGCAAGGACTGCGTTACTGCCAGTGGCTATCCCAGAGCGTCCGCCACAACACACTCCCGGGACGGACGGTGGCTTGGCGCCATGTTGCCGATGCTGGAGCTGTCACTCTCAACATCGTCATCCATGAGATTGAGAAAATAGGTAGGGGCGTAGCTCGCCCTACCCACGAATTTGGATGTGAGAGGGGGCGATGTCAGCATCCTTCGGAGCCCCCGAGCGTATGCGTCTATGAGAGACGTGAGGCCGTAGGCGAACCGGTGGTATGGCGATCGTGTCATGGACAACGGGGTCCCTCCAGGTAATTGGCGGAAGATGTATAATAGTAAGTAAATAACAATATGTATATTACTAACAGAGGGGTTTGAGCAGAGAGTTTGCTCGGAATGAAGCGTGGATGCCATATCCTCAAAGTCGTGCGTCCCGGAGTCGATGCAGGGGTCCCCTCTGACGGGTGCTAGAATGAGTGCCTCCTCACGGAAGTGTACTACACCGAGCCGGTCGATGATGAAGTCCAGGCTTTCGACGAGGAAGGCCTAGGATGGCTCGAAGACGGGTGGAACCCGCATCCCAACAGGTGGGAGCACGGGAAACTCCAGTGAGCTGAAGTGAATCGAATCGGCAGAGCCCGCCACGACGAGGGTGGCAAAAAAGTGGGCCATCCGATGAATAAAAAGTGTTGAACGTACAACGTGTTCCCCACGGACGACGCCAACTGTCGGTGCAGAAAGTGACCAACAAGTAAATATTTGTAGTTTTGCCGTACGTTGTGGTCGGAGGTGGCCTAGCACCCAATGACACAGGGTTTATAGTGGTTCAGGCAACATACTCTACGTCCAGTTTGAGTCGGTCTGTGACTTTATTCACGAGCCTAGGTGCTCAAAATTTGTAGTGGGGTTACAAATGAGAAGAAGAAAGATGGGGTGCACGAGAGGTCCGGTCAGCTCCGGTCAGAAGGGCTGAGAGCGACAGGAGTTCCTCTATGAGCTAAGTGTTCAAGCGTGTGCTTGAGGTCCGAACCTGACGGTTCTATGGTTGTGAGCAAGTGAACTTGATTGATCTAATGAATCTGGAATGACTTGTATGAACTTGAATAAACTTGGGTGTCTTGGGAGAGAGCGCATCCCCTTTTATAGATGAAGGGGATGGCCCTACAAGTGAGAGGGAGAGAGTTCGTATGCTTCTAAGTCTTGTTGCCCACGCCGGCGGGTACAAGAGGATGGTAGGTGCCCACAACACTGTTGGATGTCGGTTGTATGTGGGAGGTTACGTCGTCTTGTTTTGGGTATGGTAGATGTCGGCACCTGCATATACTGTTGATGCCGAGAGGAATGTGAGGAGTTTCACCATGTTCACTTGGTACGGTAAATTCCGGCGCCCGCAACATTGTCGATGCCCAGAGGCATGTGGGGGGCCTTACCGTATGGGACTTTAACGGCGCCCACAATACTGTAGAGGAAAATGTCGGCGCCTACAATATTGTTTGTGTTAGGGCTGTTACATGTAGGTGACAGGGTACGGTCCTGTGTATCATGGTTTGACTTGAGCGCCTTGCCTTGCTTTCTCCGTTCGTTCCCTAGTCCCTTCTAGGTGGGCGTCCCCGGTCGGTTGGTCCCAGTCAGCTCTGGTTGCGCCAGTCGGAGAAGAGCAATGAGCAGGGTCTTTGCATATCCCGGTCGAAGACGTGGGGTCATAGTCGAAGGTAGTGCTTTGCCAGGCCTTCCAGTCAGAGAGACCGTCTAGAGGCGGCTGGAGACCGAAGTGAGCGTTATGGTCGGAGAGGTGGGCTGGAGTCGACAAGCGGACGATGTTCCTCCTCGGCCTGACCTTCCGGTTGGTGACTGGACCGCCCTTCTGGCCTGTTGTTTTAGATACTTGGGCCAGCCCATGAGTTACGCGCTATCTGCTTGGGCCGAGCCTTTGCTGGGAAGCTGGTCCGCGAGAGACCCCGGGCTTATGAACCTAGCAGGAGCCCCCGAGCCCCAGGGCGATTCGGGCAGAATTGTCTGGGGGATTTTTGCCTCGACGACGGGTGCGCGCGAGCGCACCTGCGGATGTAGCCCCTGAGCCCCCGGGCGGTTCGGGAAGAACCGTCTAGGGGGTGTTTGTTAACGGGCATGTGTGTGTTTTCTTCAGTCGATACGGAGTTTTGTTTAACCAAGGCGTCGTTGTGTAGCCGAGGTGCTTTAGTTTTTTAGGGATCGGTTGAGAGCGAGCTTGCAGATCCTGGCATCGATGCGTGTTGTGGGATCGGGTGAGGTAGTTAGTTTGATTAGTTTGGGATCGGGCGAGCCAGAGCTCGTAGATTTGAATGGGGCGAGTTCGGGTTCGCAGACCCGGGTCTTTTGGAGCGCAGTCGGAGCGTAGCTAGATGGGGTGAGTTTGGGGTCACCGACCAAGGTGTTTTGGAGCGCAGTCGGAGCATAGCCGGATAGGGCGAGTTCGGGGTCATAGACCTAGGTGTTTGGAGTGTAGTCGGAGCGTTGATGTATGGGGCGAGTTCAGGGTCACAGACCCAGGCGTTTTGTGTCTTGAGCCCCCGAGCCCTGTTGGGCTTTAGTAGGGGTCGATGTGAGTTGTGTACATTACCCCGTCCTCGGTTCCTCACAACCGGAGGGGCTAAGTTTTGTCGCTTGTCCCGATCGCTCGGGCTCAAGTGATGCACTCGATGAGTTCGCTAATGGGTATGATCGAGTGGAATCCGGGTCCATCATTCGTGATGGGATTGGCATAGCCCTCTTGTGACATTCCACTGCTCCTTTACCTGTAACCCGGCAGATGCCTGGGTCGTTCCAGAGACCGACCCAGGTGGCCTAATGGCCTCCCCTCGATGGAGATTCTGTGGGCTTGGCAAGAGGTTTAGGATCAAACGAGAAGGTTGAGTGACCCTGTCTGCCAGACTGGGCGAGGGCCGCATGGGGCTCATTTGCGTTTTTCTCCCCTGGCTCTATTATTGCTCATGTCGAATGAGGCAACTACCGCTTCGTGACACAACACAGAGCGTTGCGATGCATTTCGCTGCACGTGTGATGGTTAGTTCTCATGCCCATGGGCGGTTCAGGGCCTGAATCGTTCAGGAGGCACGGGCGTATGGAATGAATGCGCGTATGGATGTATGAAATGATTATAAAGAAATAGACGGGGTTTGGTAGTGTTACCTTGACGACCCAAGTGATGGGGTTTGAAGAGCTCTAGTCGAAAATGTCCGACTGGCACCCGCGCTCGTCGTTCGTGACGGAGTCAGCATGGTCTACATGGGGCGTCCCTTCTCTCCCTACCTGTCTCTCGGTGTGTTTTTCTAAACCGTTCGATCGACTTAGAAAGCCGATGGTCTCTCCCGGTGGAGATCCTATTTTGGGTTCTTCCAAGTTCCGCCTGGGGAAGCGGAGGGCCGCCTACGTGCGGTGGCGCTTTGGTTCTCGTGCCCGGCGTGCGGTAGTGGCTGGCGTGCGGTAGTGGTGGGGCCATTCCTAGGCCTTGTCCTGTCTGATCAAGAGCCGTTCCATTGGACAGGGCATGTCTCATCGGTCAGCGCGCGTCTCATCTGCATTAAATGGGAAAGAGAGAGGGTTTTTTTATTCCGCCATTTTGCCTTTCCCGATTGGCGCGCCCTCCCCTAACTATTGTACCCTTTTCCTCAAGTAGGAGGAGGGAGAAGGTTTTTGCTCTGTTCTTTTGCCTATTCCTCATCTGCCGCGTCCTTTTCTCTTCCTTCTCGCTGAGAGTGTTCTTGAGAGCCACGATGGTTTCTAGGAAAGAAAGGGGAGAGAGCGAGGGAGAAAAAAGAAACTCACAAATCCTTTTGCGATCTCGGAGCAAAATGTCAGACTAGAGGTCATCCACCATGAGGGAGTCGGTGTTGAAGGCCTTCGTCGCGAAGGGGTTCCTGCCGCTGAAGGAGGTGGCACACAGGAGGGCTCTCGGGAGGGAGGAGTTCCCGCAACCTCGGCCTGACGACGTGGTGTCCTTTCTCACCTTCCATGAGCACAGGTCAGGATACCCCACGCACTGGTTCCTATGCGGGCTCCTCAATGAGTGGGGTCTAGAGCTATAGCACCTTAATCCGACGTGGGTGCTGCACATCGTCGTGGAGACCCTTGAGTTGGAGCGGAGCGCTTGGCGTCGGAGCGGAACGCCCTAGAGTTGGCGTGGAAAGCCCTGGAGTCATAGCGGAAAGCCCTAGAGTCAGAGCGGAAGGCCCGGTCGGAGGCAGACCGGGAAGTGCTCGCGCTTTGGGGTCGGGTGATGGCGACGGAGGTGGCGAGCGCCCGGCTACGCGAGCAGGTGGCCCCGTAGATAGAGGAATTCTCCACCCTCGAGAACTTCCGCGTCGGTACTTACCTTTTTCTATTTTTCGTCGTGTTGGTTTTTTCTTCAACCTATTTCTGAGCTTGTCGCCCTTCTTTCAGAGCTGGGTGGAAGGGTGAAGACGCTGGAGCGGGACCTAGAGACAATCAAGGCGACTTTCAGTCAGAATGCAGAGGAGCTGGCCAAGTCACGTGAAGAGTGATGTGCTCTCGAGGGGGAACTTGACTAGATCCGCAACGTTGCCTAGCTCGTCGTCTCAGAGGTCTTCAGGTCGGCGCCAAGTACTAGCGCTCCCGCCATCCAGCTGGCGGAGGTCCCGGATGCGGTCCGGGATCTTATCACGAGCGGGTTGTTCTATGGAGCGTCGGAGGTGTTGACTTCGGTGGCGACACATCATCCGAACCTGGACTTCGCTACTATCTACAGTGGGTATGCTGATGGCTTGAGCACGAAGGACATCAAATCGGTCAGGGAGAGCTTGCTGTTGCACGTAAGGTCGGTGACAGAGCAAGTCTCTGCTCAGTGGGTGATGGACGTCTGCCGTGAAGACATGGCCAGAAGCATGCGTGGGGAGGACATTGCCCAGCTTGTGGATGGCTCGGAGCCTGGGTCAGAGGTGGACATCGCCCTAGCTTTGACCGAGTGGAATGTCGTGCCGCCAGGGAGTGAGTAGCCCACACCTTCGCCGGTCGCACCGACAGCATATGCCGCCGAGCCGGCCCAATAGCTTGTAAAATATAAGTAGTTTAGAGGACGTAAAAAGTTTAAGTTCGTGGGGGAGCCCCCATGTAAATGTTCCTGTGTGCTTAATGACTACAATTGGTTTTGTTTTCTGTGATGGAGTCACTCCGTTCGGGAAAGCTTGTTCCCTTTTGTTCCATAGTTTTCCCTTAGCATAATTTTGTTTTTATTCTTTTTTTCTCGTACCTGCCCGTTTGCCCCATAGGCTGCAACCTTGGGAGCCCGGGGCGTGGCCCGTAAGGCTCAGCTGCTCGTAACCGTAGGAAAAGGCGGGGTGCGATCGGTCGGGATGTTTTAGAGCAAAGCTACGTAAGGCAAATTAAAGGAACGAACTCCCCTTTTGATCGGGTAGGAAGGAATTTCACCATATGATAGTAAACAAAACAGAGAGGTAGTAGTGTCCCCTAGTGGAGCCCCCGAGCGCCCTAGGCCAAAAAGTGTTCGGGTCGGGGTGCTTTTATAGGAGCATACACTAAGTAAACAATGGTAAGACTGAAACTTAGGTTAAGAAAAACGACATAGTTGTTCCAAGCGTTCGGAGAGAATGTCGTTGTTGTTGTCCTTCAGACGTTAGGCGTCCGGTCGGCTCACTTCAACCTTCAGTCATATAGATCCTTGCCTGCTATGCCCTCTTTCTCGGTAGGTGCTTCTTTGCCTTTTTCGTCCTTTGGCCTACCGGCCTGCCACAGAAGGTGCTTGAGGAGCTGGCAGTCCTTATAGAGGTGTTTGACGGGGTAGTCATGATTGGTGCATGGGCTCTCCATGAGCTCATGGAAATGGCCTGGAGGGTCCTGCTGGGGCTCCATGCCCGCATGATCAGACGTGGCGACCAATGCGGAGTTGGCCGGTCGGTGGCGATCCTTTTTGTTCTTTTTTCCCCTCTGTGTGGAGGGGCCCTCGTCCTGATCCTGGCGCTTGGCCTTACCTTTGACTCGGCCTCCGTTGGAGCATGGTGGGAGCGGCGCTTGCTGGAGGTGTTGGACAATGGTTCGTGGTCCCAAGCTATCAGGGCTGGGACTCCGGTCACTGCTACGTGTGTCTCGGTTCGGTCTGAGCCACGCGTATACACGCGATCGGTGCAGAGCGGTCGTCAAGTCAAGACGAGGAGCCAATGCGGCCTCCTGTGCCATGCTCGGCGGTTGTAGCGGTGATCGGGTGGCGCGACCCATCTGCTGCGTCCCCATTCCCCTGGTGGGGAGCAAGGCCACGAGTCGGCATTGCGATACGGAGCTCTCCGATTGTTGAACAGCGGCAGTCTCCACTAGTGCCCGGAGGTTCTGGTGCATCGCCTGTTCATGAGGGTCGTTCAGCTCGGACAGGCCACGCAAAAGCATTGACGCGGCGGCGATGTTCTGATTGGCCCGAGCGAACTGTGGGGGATCGTTCCCCCTATCCATGGTGTTGTGCTGGACCCAATGGGCATGACCCCAGGCGCTGCTCACCGGTCTACGCGCACGGGGCGTAGTGTGGTGCGCCGAGCGCGCTGGTGCAGCCACTGTTGTCGTGGCTCCTCGCCTTGCTTGCATGCGAGCTCGAGGGTCTCCACATGAGGATCTGGAGGGGCGTGAGTCTGCAAGGACTGCGTTACTGCCAGTGGCTGTCCCAGAGCGTCCGCCATAATGCACTCTCAGGATGGACGGTGGCTTGGTGCCACGTTGCCGATGCTGGAGCCGTCACTCTCAACATCGTCATCCATGAGGTTGAGAAAACAGGTAGGGGCATAGCTCGCCCTACCCATGAATTTGGATGTGAGAGGGGGCGATGTCGGCATCCTTTGGAGCCCCCAAGCGTACGCGTCTACGAGAGACGTGAGGCCGTAGGCGAACCGGTGGTATGGTGGTCGTGTCGGGGACAACGGGGTCCCTCCAGGTAATTGGCGGAAGATGTATAATAGTAAGTAAATAACAATATGTATATTACTGACAGAGGGGTTTGAGCAGAGAGTTTGCTCGGAATGAAGCGCAGATGCCATGTCCTCAAAGTCGTGCGTCCCAGAGTCGATGCAGGGGTCCCCTCTAACGGGTGCCAGAACGAGTGCCTCCTCACGGAAGTGTACTACACCGAGCCGGTCGATGACGAAGTCCAGGCTTTCGACGAGGAAGGCCTAGGATGGCTCGAAGACGGGTGGAACCCGCATCCCAACAGGTGGGAGCGCGGGAAACTCCAGTGAGCCGAAGTGAATCGAATCGGCAGAGCCCGCCACGACGAGGGTGGTGGAAAAGTGGGCCATTCGATGACTAAAAAGTGTTGAACATACAGCGTATCCCCCACGGACGGCGCCAACTGTCGGTGCAGAAAGTGACCAACAAGTAAATATTTGTAGTTTTGCCGTATGTTGTGGTCGGAGGTGGCCTAGCACCCAATGACACAGGGTTTATAGTGGTTCAGGCAATGTGCCCTACGTCCAGTTTGAGTCGGTCGGTGACTTTATTCACGAGCCTAGGTGCTCGAAGTTTGTAGTGGGGTTACAAATGAGAAGAAGAAAGATGGGGTGCACGAGAGGTCCGGTCGGCTCCGGTCAAAAGGGCTGATAGCGACAGGAGTTCCTCTATGAGCTAAGTGTTCAAGCGTGTGCTTGAGGTCTGAACCTGACGGTTCTGTGGTTGTGAACAAATGAACTTGATTGATCTAATGAATCTGGAATGACTTGTATGAACTTGAATAAACTTGGGTCTCTTGGGATAGAGCGCATCCCTTTTTATAGATGAAGGGAATGGCCCTACAAGTGAGAGGGAGAGAGTTCGTATGCTTCTAAGTCTTGTTGCCCAAGCCGGCGGGTACAAGAGGATGGTAGGCGCCCACAACACTTTTGGATGTCAGTTGTAACTTGTATGTGGGAGGTTACGTCGTCTTGTTTCGGGTATGGCAGATGTCGGCATCTGCATATACTGTTGATACCGAGAGGCATGTGAGGAGTTTCATCATGTTCACTTGGTACGGTAAATCCCGACATCCGCAACAATGTCGATGTCCAGAGGCACGTGGGGGGCCTTACCGTATGGGAGTTTAACAGCGCCCACAATACTGTAGTGGAAAATGTTGGTGCCTACAATACTGTTTGTGTCAGGGCTGTTACAGAGTACTGTTCCTGTAGGTGACAGGGTACGGTCCCTGGTATCATGGTTTGACTTGAGCGCCTTGCCTTGCTTTCTCCGTTCGTTCCCTGGTCCCTTCCGGGCGGGCGTCCCCAGTCAGTTGGTCCCAGTCGGCTCTGGTTGCGCCAGTCGGAGAAGAGCAGTGAGCAGGGTCTTTGCGTACCCCGGTCGAAGACGTGGGGTCGGAGTCAGAGGTAGGGCTTTGTCAGGCCTTCCGGTTGGAGAGACCGTCCTAAGGCGGCTAGAGACCGAAGTGAGCGCTTCGGTCGGAGTGGTGGGCTAGAGTCGACAAGCGGATGATGTTCCTCCTCGGCCTGACCTTTCGGTCGGTGACTGGACCGCCCTTCTGGCCTGTTGTTTTAGACACTTGGGCTGGCATATGAGTTGCGCGCTGTCTGCTTGGGTCGAGCCTTTGCGGGAAAGCCGGTCCGCGAGGGACCCCAGATTTTTGAACCCAACAGTAATATTAATACATATTCTAACTATAACTATACTAACTAATCTAATATTAACATCTATACAAAGCTAACTACAACAAATAATTATACTAAATATAATGTATAACTAGACTCACTAACTGTACTAACTAAACTAACTAACTTTACTAATTATACAAACTATACTTTACTAATTATACTAACTTTATTTATTTTACTAACTTACTGTACTAACAATGTCGATTCAATCAACAAATACACTAGGGGAGTACCTCGTGGCGGTGGCGCGCTACACCAGGCCGGGAGGCGGGGGCGCGGCAGTGAGGTGGTGGCGGGTGCGGCGGGCATCCGTGGCGCGACGGGCAGCCACCGTGCGTGGCCGGAGGGCGCGTTGGGCGGCCGGAGGGGATGGCGCGCCGATGTGCGGGCGAGGCCGGCGCGGCGGCAGGCACGCGGGCGGACAGGCGCGCAAGCCGACTGGGCCGCGGGCGGGCGCGGCCGTATTTACCCGGCTCTGCCGCGCCACCGATCAGCGCCCCGGTCGTCGCCACGTCAACCCTCTCACCGCGCCACCTTGCATGACGTGGCACAGGTGTTTTGTCGCACCAGGAAAATGGGCGCGGCCAAAAGTGTTTGTTTTGAAAAAAAAAATTAAACAGTGTTAGATTTAAAATTTATTTAAAAACTGTTAAAAAAAATCGTAGTGGAATACACAGCTAGCGCCGGAAGAAGCAAGCGTTCTCCGCGACGCCGCCAGGCTATCCATCGCTTGCTTAAGTACAGCCCACTCCGTATAGAGACATAGATGGGTGGTGCTTCGATCGAACTGTGCTCGAGAGCTAACCCATCAGCCATTGGTAGCCCGTGAACGAAGGTTGCAACCAACTCGATCCTCCCACAAGAGCTTCGCTGACATCGATCGCAGCTGGCCGGTCTAGGGGCGGACCGTGCATGGCTGCGTGGACCTCTGCCAAGGGCGCTTTTCTCCCGTGGGCTCGCAGCAGCAGCGGCCATGGCGGCCTCTCGAGTGTCCTGTCAAGGGCGTTGGCTTTGGCTACGGTGCGTGCGCGATTCTCGTCGTGTGTGTAGCTGTGCACCGTTCAAATCCATGCATAAATCTCTCTCGCGCGCGCCGCGTGGAAGGAGCAGAACTGTTCATGCTTTTATTCGTTTGTTTCCGTAATCGATCGTTCCTTTCTCGGCCATGGCCGCCGCGTCCACCATGGCCCTCCCCGCCGCGATGAGATCCATACTCAGCGCTCGGAGGAGTAACGTCTCCACTTACGCTGCTCGCGATTTGCAGGCCGGAGGAGGCCGCGGCTCGCTTCTCCCTCGCCGGTGGCAGTTGTCGCTGCCGCAGCTGGACCACGTCGACAGGTGAGTCTGTCTGAGTCACGCGCCCGCGCGCAGATCCCCGATCCCACCATTCTCCATTGTTTCGCTTTCGCCATCTGCGGGCCGCAACGACATGCATGTGTGTGAACGACTGAACGTGTGTACGCGCAGGTCCGACGAGGAGAGCGGCGGCGGCGGCGAGATCGACTGGGACAAGCTCGGCTTCGGCCTCACCCCGACCGACTACATGTACGTCACGCGGTGCTCGCCGGAGGACCGCGGCGACTTCCCCCTCGGCGAGCTCTGCCGCTACGGCAACATCGAGCTCAGCCCCTCCTCCGGCGTTCTCAACTACGCCCAGGTTCGTTTCGGTTCGGTTCGTCCAGGACATGCATGTGCATGGAGCACACGATTTCTCTCTTCTCTAGTAAACTATTGACGTTGGCGATACTACATCCCTGCTCCCTAGACACCGACGTTAATTAAATATCTTGGGTAACAAATTCTTCGCATGCCTGGCTGCAACCAACGACTGCCGCCTCCTGCAGGGGCTGTTCGAAGGGATGAAGGCGTATCGGCGGCCGGACCGGTCCGGGTACACGCTGTTCCGTCCGGAGGAGAACGCGCGGCGGATGCAGCACGGCGCCGAGCGCATGTGCATGCCGGCACCGTCGGTGGAGCAGTTCGTCGACGCCGTCAAGCAGACCGTCCTCGCCAACAGGCGCTGGGTGCCGCCGCAGGGAAAGGGAGCCCTGTACCTCCGGCCTCTGCTCATGGGGAGCGGCCCGATTCTTGGGCTGGCTCCGGCCCCGGAGTACACCTTCCTCATCTACGCCGCACCCGTCGGAAACTACTTCAAGGTCAGTGCCACACTGCCACTGCCACACTGGTTCCGGTTCAACAGAGTCCGGCCGCCGGAAACGAGACGCGAATGACAGGCCCGCGACGGCGCGACCTTGATTGATTTTTTTTTTCTCAGGAGGGCCTGGCGCCCATCAACCTGGTGGTGCATGACGAGTTCCACCGCGCGATGCCCGGCGGGACCGGCGGCGTCAAGACCATCGCCAACTACGCGCCGGTACCTCCGTTCGGACACATCTAGAGTATACTATCGCCTGACGACGCGTTCTGGCGGCGCGCATTGTGCGGTGCAGTGACTGGCCGGCTGACGACGGGGTGTGATGTGCAGATGCTGAGGGCACAGACGGACGCCAAGAGCAAGGGGTTCACGGACGTGCTGTACCTGGACTCGGTCCACAAGCGCTACCTGGAGGAGGTGTCGTCGTGCAACGTGTTCGTCGTCAAGGGCGGCGTCGTCGCCACGCCGGCCACCCGGGGCACCATCCTCCCGGGCATCACGCGCAAGAGCGTCATCGAGCTCGCCAGGGACCGCGGATACAAGGTTGAAGAACGCCTAGTTTCCATCGACGATCTGATGGGTGCAGACGAGGTATTCTGCACCGGGACGGCGGTGGTGGTTGCTCCGGTGTCCACAGTTACGTACCAGGGCAACAAGTAAGAATTCTCCTCGTTCGTTCGTTCGTTCTTTCTTCGCGTACCCCGGCAAGTTTTTCGTCATGAACATATACAGATCCACTGATTTTCCTCCTCGGTTTCTTGGGCGTTCGTTTCAGGTACGAATTCAGAACGGGCCCGGACACGGTGTCGCAGGAGCTATACACGACTCTGACATCCATTCAGATGGGCCTGGCCGAGGACAAGAAGGGATGGACAGTAGCAGTAGAGTAGATTACGGTGACAGACAGCATTTGGGGAATGCCAGCGCCACAACATTCGATCCTACGCTGCGAACAGCCATCGGTATTATCATCCGGTAGACCGTAGAATATATACGCAATTGATCAACATGTAGTATTGGAGCAATTGAAAAATAAACCGTGTGTTGGTGGCGATCAGTGAGGCCATTGTTGAGCAGTCATTGATTTGATTTCCAGCTCCCTTGTGCACTGATGATCTTCCTTGGCGTCTCCGTATCGACAGCTCCATTTCAGTGTATCGTGCAACTCACAAGCTAGATACAATCAGTCTTGCAGTAAGCATCGCAAGCACAAAGCGATCGGGTCGATCTGCACGTTTTCACGCGGCGAAAAGAACGTGCACCAAACCCATCCAAGTTGCAGCAGGGCCAGGAGGAGGCATTTTTTCCCCCTCCGAGCCCACGTCGGCGTGCCAATCCGAATCAAGAAAAGAAACGTGTGCTTTCATGGGTGCGTGTAGATGCTTAGTGGATCCTATCGTAATCCCCTGCAAGAACTCGGTTATACGGAGACGACACGGGTCTTCCAGCAGCTCGATCAGACGAGGAGACAGGCCGCGTGGCACGTGCCAGCGTGACATTATCTTGTGTTTATCCCGAAAGACTGCGTAGGATTAGGAGCCATGAAAGACTGCGTAGGTTTCTCATTCCAGTGCCAGCACAAACAACCAGCTAACAACAACCAACAACCAACCACTAACACAGGAAAAACTTTTATAACGAATTAAAGATGTTGATGCACTAAAGTCACATACAATACTATTCTTACCGAGTTAACCTTATCAAAAGAATGAAATGGTCAAACGGAAGTTTACAGGACAACAAATAAGCAACAATATAGCAAAGTAAGGAAAAACCCATAATAGTTATTGATATTACTTGGGCAAAGACGCAGCTTTTTGACGCATCCTCTGTATAAACCTCCCATTGTGAAAGCTCCTACCAGCAACATCAGAATGGAACTTCTCCAAGGGATAAGCAAGCTTTGTGTTCCTTCCATCTTTGAATAATGCGTAACCAAGGACACGCTGGGCATCAATTTCTTCCACACAATCTGAATAGAACAAAAACTGGTATGGTCACAATAACTTTAGAAATGGCACGGGAATAGAATAAGATAACAAAAAATGGGCTTTACCTTCGAGTCCCAACTCAATTAATTTCAAGTAACCCCCAGGTTGCAACAGTTCACCCACAATTCTGTCAGGTTCTGTCAGACCCCTTTCGATGAGAAGCACCCGACGGCCATCCTACATTCCCAACAAACAAAGTAGATTAAAATAAATAGAGAGGAGAGATGAAACGATATAATACAATAGAGAGAATTATATCCACATCCAGATGAAACTAGGTTCTCACTCCAATAACTGCAAATACGCATTGGAAAAAATAAATCATTCAGCTGACATCAAGCCAAATTGGATTAGTATTAAAGCTTGGATAGTACTAGTATACTGCCCTATATACAGCTGGGTATACAAGATAAAAGATAGTTTAACATGGTCTCATCCATATGTAGCCAGTTAAAATAATTTCTGCCCAGAGCTTTCGTGCTCACAATTTGACAAAACGATGAGTGGATAAAAGAAATCCCATAATAGGAATACTTCAAGTGGGCAAGGAGATTTATTGTTGCTTTGTATCATACATATAACCATTTCTGATGTGAATATTATATTATCTGCAAACAAATGGAAAATAGTCGATTCAAGTAACAGGACGTGCCCACATTTTCGTTTTGATGATACATCACTCTCAGAGTAGATTGGAGTTATGTGAAGTTTCATAAAATTGATTGGACGATCCTCTTTTCTTTGACCTAAATTAGTTTGGCAATTCATTAATGTTGAGAAAGAGCACATCAGTACAGCATTGAATCAACTGCCATCTACATTCATGAAAAATTAGTAAGGTCCTCCAGCAACATTTTCTTCAAATTCAAGGTAAATTTACACCTTCAACATAGCACTATGGAAAACATTAAGCATGCCTGGTCACTCTACTAGACAGAATTTGTTTTTAGTGTCCACGGTCAAGAGACCTGATGTTTGAGGCTTAAACGTATAATCTTCTCTTGGCTGTTGCTTTCTCCCCCCTCGCCCCCACTCTCTCTTTCATTGTCCATCCAAGAAGGTTGTGGCCAAGAATTGACTAGTTCATTACAGAGTGTTCAAGTATTGCAAGAATGCTTTAGTTGGAGAAGGGAAAATTCTCCATTCACAGTTGCACGACAACGAAATTTGGCAGCACCTAACTGCCATATAAGCCACACAAATTTCATGTCCACAAAAGAAACCATGACACCGACAGAAACCTCACTTTCCACTGACACGGTAAACATGCAAAATTCACCAACGTAGTTGCAATAAAATCAAAGCAATTTTCTATTTTTGAATCTATCTCTGAGACTTATTAACAACCGTAGCCAGAACCTTATTACAGAAAGGTAACTGACATCTAATCTCGTCAGGAAAAAAACGGGTGTCTTGGAATAAATAAACTAATAACTAAATCAAACCATGCAAAAACAGGACTGAAGTTGTTCTTGGGTCTATACGTCATGAATGAAAGAAAGTTACGATCCGTGCTAGTAGCTCACGCCAAACCAAAAATTCAACACCGCATTCCCATTCACAATAGAATACCAGCTGTCGGTGCAGAAAGTAGCCAACAAGTAAATATTTGTAGTTTTGCCGTACGTTGTGATCGGAGGTGACCTAGCACTCAATGACACAGAGTTTATACTGGTTCAGGCAATGTGCCCTACGTCCAGTTTGAGTCGGTCAGTGACTTTATTCCTGAGCCCAGGTGCTCGAAGTTTGCAGTGGGGTTACAAACGAGAAGGAGAAAGATGGGGTGCACGAGAGGTCCGGTCGGCTCTGGTCGGAAGGACCGAGAGCGACAGGAGTTCCTCTATGAGCTACGTGTTCAAGCGTGTGCTTGAGGTCCGAACCTGACGGTTCTGTGGTTGTGAGCTAGTGAACTTGATTGATCTAATGAATCTGGAATGACTTGTATGAACTTGAATAAACTTGGGTCTCTTGGGAGAGAGTGCATCCCCTTTTATAGATGAAGGGGATGGCCTTACAAGTGAGCGGGAGAGAGTTCGTATGCTTCTAAGTCTTGTTGCCCACGCCGACGGGTATAGGGGGATGGTAGGCGCCCACAACACTGTTGGATGTCGGTTGTATGTGGGAGGTTACGTCGTCTTGTTTCGGGTATGACAGATGTCGGCACCTGCATATACTATTGATGCCCAGAGGCATGTGAGGAGTTTCACCATGTTCACTTGGTACGGTAAATTCTGGCACCCACAACATTGTCGATGCCCAGAGGCATGTGGGGGGCCTTACCGGATGGGAGTTTAACGGCGCCCACAATACTGTAGAGGAAAATGTCGGCGTCTACAATACTGTTTGTGTCAGGGCTGTTACAGAGTACTGTTCCTGTAGGTGACAGGGTACGGTCCCTGGTATCATGGTTTGACTTGAGCGACTTGCCTTGCTTTCTCTGTTCGTTCCCTGGTCCCTTCCGAGCGGGCGTCCCCGGTCGGTTGGTCCTAGTCGGCTCTGGTTGCGCCAATTGGAGAAGAGCAATGAGTAGGGTCTTTGCGTACCCTAGTCGAAGACGTGGGGTCATAGTCGGAGGTAGCTTGGCGCATCTCATTCCTAGCTTGATCAGGCGAGGCACTGAAGACCTTGTACAGAGCACCGGCCAATGTGTTTATTGTGGAAGCAACCGGCTGAAAATATGATGGTGTGAAAGAAATAGAAAATTGTGGGTAAGCCACGTAACTGATGGTTATACAAAGACTGACCTTCCGTAGTGTATAGAACGATTCAAGGTACTTGCACTGGGAAGATGCGTCACGAAGATTGCGGAGAGGCTTGAGAAGATTACGTAGGACAACAATGTCAGATAATGCAACAGTCATTCCTCCACCAGTTAAAGGGTGTCTCATATTGAATGCATCCCCCATCAAAAGCGCACCAGGGGTCGGATGTGGAGCCGCTGGCATGCTCCTATCTGGCATTGTTCTTATGCTTCCCTTATCAATGGCCGCTATGAAAGAGTCATAGATTTCTGGAGGAATCTGACAACATAAAATTATCCGTTATGACATCATGTTGCAAAAAGTAGTCAGGAGAAACTGCAGTAAGAAAAAGATCATTGATATTTTTAAAAGGAAGAACTACCTGGGGTGCAACAACAGTTTTGAGATAATTTGCCATTTCACCGCTAGCTATGGAAGGCACCTTCTGACCAGGGACATCAACCAAACAGCGCACCTCTATGCTGCTAATTGGGTAAAATAGGATTGGAGAAGGATTGGCCAAGATAACATGGCCATTGTTTGGATGTGGAAGTTGGCATTTCTCCAATACCAGCCCAACAAAACATGATGGAACGTCAACCTAAGCACATATCTCCATTAACATCCACAAGGCACAAAATTTAGCAATAAGTATGGTGTAAGTATAGTATAAAGGGTGTACCTTTGGAGAGCAAAGGGTACGTCGTAGATTCAAAAAGCAGCCATCACATACAATCGTCAGGGGCGCATAAGCTTTTAGTTCTTCACCTGACTTGGTTTTGTATTGAACACCTTTAACAGTACCATTTTCTTCAAGAAGTGATGTAACAATTCCTTGCTCTAATTGGACACTGGACGAACACAACAGCATGTCAAAGATTAACACATGTCACATGCAGATGCAGTTGCATAAATAATTCATTACGTGCAAAGTTAAGACATGTCAAATTGAGAATAGAAAAGGGGGGAATAACATGAGAACAAAAACACACCAAACAAAGAGCAGTAATCAAGAACTTTTATAACGAATTAAAGATGTTGATGCACTAAAGTCACATACAATACTATTCTTACCGAGTTAACCTTATCAAAAGAATGAAACGGCCAAACAGAAGTTTACAGGACAACAAATAAGCAACAATATAGCAAAGTAAGGAAAAACCCATAATAGTTATTGATATTACTTGGGCAAAGACGCAGCTTTTTGACGCATCCTCTGTATAAACCTCCCATTGCGAAAGCTCCTACCAGCAACATCAGAATGGAACTTCTCCAAGGGATAAGCAAGCTTTGTGTTCCTTCCATCTTTGAATAATGCGTAACCAAGGACACGATGGGCATCAATTTCTTCCACACAATCTGAATAGAACAAAAACTGGTATGGTCATGTTGATGCAAAAGTGGATCTGCAAACACAAAGGGCTAATACCCGAATCGATATCCAAAGCGTGCCCGTCGATTTGACCTGTTAATCGACAAGGATGAAGATACGAGCACTTTGGTCCTGACAACAGCGATACGCCTGGAAGTCACGGCCAAGAGGTACTCACACGGAACGCGAGAATCGCCAAAGGTCGCACTGAAGCGATGCAGCTCGCCGAATCAATGAGAACTCGTAAAAAGGAAAAATATGCAAATTGACGAAGTCGTCGAAAAGTAAGTAGATGCAAATAGGAGTAAAAATTGGTTTTGATATTGATTGATATATTTATTACATTGCCCCTCACTCCATATTTATACCCTGATCTAAAGAGACACAACCAAACACAAATAGGACACCAAGCCCATATCTAAGGAAACACGTGACTCTTACATGAATCATACTCTAACAAATATAGAAAAGGAAATCAACTCCTATCTATTTCCCTGTCCGCCTCAATTACGATGGAAATCTCACCGTCCTCCTTTCCATCGGCATACTCCCTGTTTCATCGGCAGTAGTCTTCAAGCCTTCCTTCATCGGCATCGACAATAACATCTCCAACCTTATCGGCAACGCCCGAGTCTAAATCAACCTTTCCATCGATCACCACCATTCATCGGCAACCATCTTTACAAACTGATTTTCATCGGCTGTCAGCGTACACAGTAACTTTCCTCTGCCGATTAGCCCACTCTGATCATTTTGACACGTGCAAAAAACGGTGTCAACACATGCCCCCCAATTTCGGAGTATAAAATCATTAATGCTCCGAAATTTACTCCAGATAACGTTTGCCTTCGCCCAATTACCATAACTCATCATTCAAGCCAAAACTTGATCTGTTATCAAATCTAATCAAATCTAATCCTGATTCACGCACCTCAGTAAATATCGCACAATTGCCAACCAGTCTTGTCTTGATTATGGTTAAGATACCGAAACAATAATCCATCGGCAAGATCCTAACATAATAATGTCGCCACTTTCAGAATTAGAATATCCTGTACCGATATCTCTTCCAAGTCATGATTACTTGCCATCAAATCATCTGTACAATCCCTTGATTATCGTGCGAACAGTTACCATATCCATCTGAACCACCTTGACCTACATGCGCGCGGTATAGAGATAAGTCCAAAATACCCCTACTCCAAGCGGCTTATAAATAGATTTCTCCGGAACGCTCGTCTTCTACCCTCAGACCCTAATCTTTGACATTCTCTCTTTCCGGCGGTGACTCCGACGAACAACTGCATGACCTCAAACAACAAGAACTTTTCTCTAGCATCAACCTCGAGTCTCCGGCTCGTGCCCCCATCTACCTCAAGATAATGGCAATCAACTTCAATGTCCCTGCGGTTCGTTCCACTTCCGTTACCTTTTACCTCGATTCCTCTGGTCTTTGCGAATTCATACAGTCGGTAATTTTTCTTTTCTTTTGTTCTTCGGATTCTCTAAACTTAGGAACTGCGCAACAAATTAGTTGTTCCAACCGATCAGCCACATGTCCAATGCCTAGGACCAATGGGTAACCCAGATCCAACCGATCTGATTAATGCAGAAGTCAATAGAATCCCCTTTAGAGCCCAAAATTTTTCTCTGAATTTATGGAAAGATACATTCCGATCTTGGCCCAAAACCATCAAAGGGTGGAAAGATTGGTACTTAAGGGTCAATAGGTCGATGCAAGTATACTGGGCAGAACGGAAGCTAGACCAATGCATTAGGCTATCCATTGCCGATATGCAAAAGAATGAGTCAATGATGATTGCAGCTGCTTACTTCTGGTCAAACACAACAAACACTTTTATGTTTGGACATGGCCCAGCTACTCCCACACTTGCCGATGTCCACATGCTCACTGACTTGGATATTTCAACTGCCGATGAAGGCTCCATCTATGGCAGAAAATCTGAATATAGGGTGAATACCCGCAACATCGGCGGTTGGACGGGATACATTCAAGAATGCCAGAAGACCGGGACAATTAACCAGAGGGAACATGCCACATTCTTGAATATGTGGTTAGAAAAATTTATCTTCTGTGGTCGATCAGTAGGACCAACCAACGCCTTCCTCCCCGTGGCTGAACTCTTGGCCAATGGTGTAAGGTTCCCTCTTGGCCGATACCTTCTGAGCTCCACTTATCATCTTCTTCATCAAGTGTCTCAGAAACTTTTGCTTGGCGAACCCATCGGCAACTTAGGAGGCCCGTGGTGGTTTATCTACATGTGGCTGAATGCCCATATGCATAAGCATTTGCAATGGGACTTCTTTGCCCAACAATTCCCACAAGAAATTGCTGAAGACCACGTGCTTGGGGATGAGGAATCGGCAACACGCCCGCCCCTCAATTTTGGTGAAGCCATAATTGTCCTCCCTGGAACAGAGGCCAATGAAGACCAGATCGGCAGATTCTTCCAAAGCTTCTACAATGGTCTTTCTCGTGATCATAGGGCCTGGGTACCTTATATCGACGAAGAAAATAGATTCCCCCTTTTTTTCAACTTTGCCGATGACACTCTGAATCAGGATAATGAACTCATGATGGCCATCATTACTCCCAGGGCAATCCCAGTAAACACATTCGGTAGCGGAAAAAACACCAATATCACGTATGAATTTTACAATCCATCGGCAGTATCCCGTCAATTGGCTTTTGGGCAACTGCCAATCAAACTTTGTTTTGCCGATGTGATCAAACCCAGAGAAACAATCACCTGCGGAACAGATTGGAGCAGGGTAGTGCAACTTTCCCCCGATGCCGATACTACAGATGTCGATATATCCAACTGGACGCCAGTATCTTTCATCACCGAATCATATAAGCAATGGTGGCGAGAGTGGAAGGAACAATTGTTTGCAACATCTGCTCACTCATATCGGCACATGATCGACCCTGAATACGCCATTCCTGATGACGCAGTAAGTTTCTTTTAACTCTCTTTTGCTTTTTCCTTTCATATATCGGTAACTAACTTTCTCGTGACAGGTTAACAACCCAGCACCATCTATGAGCATAAGTGGGAAACCCTTCAATCTTCAGCCTATTTCCCCGATATCACCGATCGGCTACAACGCCCCCACCTTAGCTGCTTTGACTCACCAGAAGACTCGCGCCAAGACCATCACCTCCAAGTCCAAGTTGGCTATAGCTAGGGCCACTCCATCGGCTGCTGCTACAACCCTGATCAAGGCATTCAAGGTAACAACCCTGTTTATTTCTACTCATGCCGATCACAGACTGTATTAACATTAATCATCAGGGTGTAAGAGCCTATGCTGGATTGTCATCGGCAATTCCTCTGACACCAAGCACCACTACCTCCGACAAACCTTCAGAGGTATTCCTTCGATTTTACATTTTATCTGTAAATACCATACCTTACACTCGTTTTGCAGCAACAAATGGGTACATCGGCAAGCGTACCAGATGTTCAAGCTCCACAACCAACAAGTGCTGATGCCCCCCAGCCAACCACTGCTAAGGTCCAAGCAAAGCGCAAAGCCTTAATAGATGCCGAGGCACAGCCAAAACGACAGAAGTCCATGCCGATCCCCCCATCTGCCCCAACGTCTGCAAGCCGGCCAGAATCAATCGATGCAACTGAGCAAGCAGTTAACCCTCCTGTACAGGACATACCATCGGTCATCATACCCCAAGGGCCAACCACCGATGAGGCTACAGAAGATATCCCATCGGCAAGCTCAGCCGATCCTTCACACGGCATACTCCAGGCTGCTTCCTCCAGCCAAGCACAGGAAATTGCCTTGAAATAGGTAAGCCGATTGACCTAGTCGATTTATAATGTTCATACTTATCCTTAATTGACCTCTTTTTCTTTTCCTCAGGAACAAGACTCCCCAAACAACCTATTTTCCTTTGCCATTGATGTTTCTGATGATGATGGAGAGGAAACAAGTTCTTCCCTTGCACTGGGAACAATATCGGTAGAAATTAAGTCCAAGTTGGAAGCTCTCCTGAACTTGCTACAGCAGGATACCGCCCAACTGGTAGATGACTCGGACCCTGCAAAGGCAATTTTCAAAACAATCCGTGGCCAGGTCCTTGCCGATGTTGAAGAAGTACTCTTCCCAGCAGCCCATTTAGAAAGCCGCCAACTGCAATATCAACGGGCTGCTCAACGTATTGCCGATAGAGCAGCTCAAGCTCAACTCAAAGAAGAGATGCTACAATTGAAACAAATTGCCGATGAGAAGCACAAGGGCATCGGCAACTTGCAGACTTCGGGCGCTGAACTTAAGCAGAAAATCTTAGATTTATCAGCAAAGAAGATGGCTCTATTGGCTGAATTGAAAGAAGTCGATGCAGCCTTAACTCATGCTCAACAAGAAGAAAGCCAGCTACCCAATGCCATCAAGGCCCTTCAGCAAGAAAGAGACATCCAGGCTCACAAAGCTTTGGCCATGAAGAAAAAACTCAAGCCTGTGGAGGGTGCTGCCGATGACGACATCAAAGAAATGGAGGAAGCCGACTAGATTTGCCTGCGTGCGATATTAGCTATCCAATCCTTGTTAAACTTGTACTCTTGTTTATTGTATCGGCACTTTACGAGACATTGACATCCTTGCATAATTCTAGCCGATAGGCCTATTATCGGCACTTATACTTTTATGCATCCATCCAGATACTAGGGTAATATTTCTTTAAATATTTTCCATTTAATGCTCTAGGAAACGCAACCCCTTCGAGGGTTTCTAGAATATATGTGTTACCAGGAACAGACTGATTTATCCGATATGGACCTTCCCAATTAGGAGACCACTTTCCAAACTTTGAACTTTTAGTCCCAATCGGTAAAATCAATTTCCAGACCATATCTCCATCGGCAAACTCCTTTACCTTCACCTTCTTGTCATACCATCTGGCTACTCTTTTCTTATTTTCTTCGATGCTAACTAAAGCCCTTAACCGATGACCCGCCACATCTTCCAACTCATCCTTCATAAGAGTATCATAATCATCGGCTGTCAGCTGATTTTGAGAACATATTCGCCTTGAGCCAACTTTAATTTCCCAAGGCAATACTGCATCGTGTCCATATACTAACTGATAAGGCGTTACTTTGGTTGCACCATGACATGACATCCGATATGACCACAAGGCTTCATTTAATACTGTATGCCACCTTCTAGGATTTTCTTCAATTTTGCGCTTAATGAGTTTGATGATCCCTTTGTTAGAAGCCTCAGCTTGACCATTAGCTTGAGCATAATATGGAGAAGAATTTAAAACTTTAATTCCCATACCTACAGCAAACTCATCAAATTCTCCTGATGTAAACATAGTGCCCTGATCGGTAGTGATAGTCTGAGGAATACCAAATCGGTAAACAATATGCTCTTTCACAAAATCAATCATATTAACCGATGTCACCTTTTTTAAAGGAATTGCCTCAACCCATTTTGTGAAATAATCGGTAGCAACCAGAATAAATTTATGTCCTTTGCTCGATGGCGGATAAATCTGACCGATGAGATCGATAGCCCATCCCCGGAACGGCCAAGGTTTGATTATAGGGTTCATAGCCGATGCAGGCGCTCTTTGAATATTACCAAACTTTTGACACCCCTGACATCCTTTAAAATATTTAAAACAATCTTCAAGAATAGTCGGCCAATAGTATCCATTCCTTCTGATCATCCACTTCATCTTGAAAGCCGATTGATGCGCCCCACACACTCCTTCATGAATTTCACCCATCAAGCTCTTCGATTCATCACTGCTAACACATCTGAGTAAAACTCCATCTATAGTTCGATAATATAATTCATCATCGAGGAGCACATACTTGGTAGCTTGGAACCTTACACGTCTTTCAACCTTTTTATATGGATCCTTTAAATAATCGACAATCTCCTTTCTCCAGTCATCAGTATCGACTGCCGATGTTAGCACTTCCTGAATAGGCTGATACCCTGAAGCATGCTGAGCTAGTCGATTAGCCTCCTCATTATGCAGTCGAGAAATATGTTCAAGACGAAAATCTCTAAATCCTTTCAACAATTGCAAACATCTTTCATAATACAAAATCAAAACTTCACTTCGGCATTCATAAATTCCAGCCAATTGATTTATAACTAGCATAGAATCACCAAAGATTTCAACAGCATCGGCACGTATCTCCTTCAGTAATTCTAACCCTTTTATCAAGGCTTGGTATTCAGCCTAATTGTTTGTCGACGTAGCAACAATCGGCAATGAAAACTTATATTTCCTTCCATGAGGTGAAATTAACACAATGCCGATACCTGCTCCTTCACCACATGTGGACCCATCGAAGAAAAATGTCCAGGGAGCAACCTCCAGAGAGTCCACTGTATTACAATGCTGAGTGACAAAATCAGCCATAACTTGCCCCTTAACTGCCTTAGTTGATTCGTAACGTAGTTCAAATTCTGATAATGCTAAAATCCACTTGCCGATTCTACCACTTAATATCGGCATTGACAGCATATACTTGACTACGTCGTCTTTGCATATGACCGTACATTCGGCAGATAACAAATAATGTCTTAATTTGACACAAGAAAAGTATAAACACAGACATAATTTTTCAATGGCCGAATACCTTGTCTCAGCATCCACTAATCTTTTGCTCAAATAATAAATAACACGTTCTTTCCCCTCAAATTCTTGAAAAAGAGCTGAACCGATAACGGTATCATCAGTTGACAAATACAACCTGAAAGGCTTCCCGTGTTGAGGTGGAACTAGTACTGGAGGATTTGTTAAATATTTCTTAATTTCATTGAGGGCTAACTGCTGCTCAGCTCCCCATACAAATTCTTGATCGGCTTTCAATTTAAGTAGTGGACTGAAAGCCTTGATCTTACCCGACAGATTAGATATGAATCTTCTAATGAAATTAATCTTACCGATCAAAGATTGCAATTCAGTCTTATTGGCAGGAGCAACCACCTTGTTAATTGCATCAATAGACTTTCTACTGATTTCGATGCCCCGCTAATGCACCATAAAACCCAAGAATTGTTCTGCCGATACACCAAATGCACATTTATTAGGATTCATCTTCAATCCATGCTTCCTTGTGCACTCCAGTATCTTTCGTAGATCGGCTAAATGTTTTGTGACATCTCTAGACTTAATCACTACATCATCAATGTAGATCTCCACTAATGTGCCGATGTATTCATGAAAAATAAAGTTCATAGCTCTTTGATAAGTAGCACCGGCATTTTTCAAACCAAACGTCATAACTATCCACTCAAACAACCCCACATGACCTGGACATCTAAAAGCAGTCTTGGGAATATCTTCTTCAGCCATGAATATTTGATTGTAACCTGCATTACCATCCATGAAACTGATAATTTGATGTCCGGCTGCAGCATCAATCAACAAATCAGCAATCAGCATTGGATAGCCATCCATCGGTGTGGCTTTGTTGAGATTCCTGAAATCAATACAAACACGAAGTTTTCCATTTTTCTTATAAACAGGAACCACATTAGAGATCCACTCTGCATATCGACACTGCCGAATAAACTTTGCCTCAATTAATTTAGTTATTTTGGCCTTAATATCAGGAAGTATATTAGGGTTGCATCGGCGCGCTGGCTGCTAATGTGGCCGAAATCTAGATTTGATAGGTAACCGATGTTCAACTACCGATCGGTCCAATCCAGGCATCTCAGTATAATCCCAAGCAAAACAATCTTTATACTCTTTTAACAAATCAATTATTTGTTGCTTACACTTAGAATCTAACTTAGCACTAATAAAAGTAGGCCTTGGCCTATCGCCATCACCAATATCTACTTCTACTAAATCATCTGCCGATGTAAACCCTTGACCTAATTTTCCATCATCGGCAAACCTATCCATTAAAACTCTTCTTCAGAACCGACTGCTTGGATTGGTGGAATTTGATAATCAGCAACTCTAAGAAACTCTTTTTCCCAAATTTCTCCTAATATGCATTTAGTTCGCTCATAAGTATCTGATTCTGCCGATGCGATGATATAAGAAGAATCACCAGGGACAACCTCAATCTTATCCCCAATCCACTGTACGAGGCATTGATGCATTGTAGAAGGAACACAACAATTAGCATGAATCCAATCCCTCCCTAGAAGCAAATTATATGCACCCTTGCCATTAATAACAAAGAACATCGTCGGCAAGGTTTTACTACCGATGGTCAATTCAACGCATACTGCCCCTTTAGCCGGTGACACATTGCCTTCAAAATCCTTTAGCATCATATCGGTTTTGGTCAAGTCTTGATCTCCCTTACCAAGTTTCTGATACATCACATAAGGCATAATATTAATTGCAGCCCCTCCATCGATAAGTATCTTAGATACAGGCTGCCCATCAACTCTGCCTTTCACAAACAAAGCCTTAAGATGCTGTCTCTCATCATCGGTAGGTTTCTCAAAAACAGCCATCATTGGATCTAGTGTCAACTGAGCTACTTGATCAGAGAGAACAACTTCTTCCTCATTATCAGATAGTGCCAAAAACTCCAATGGCAACATGAATACCATATTAACATCTGCTGATGGACCCTTATTTTTGTGTTTTACCTGCCACTGCTAATGACCGAACCTTTCATTGGAGGAATTTTCCTCTTGGTATAAATCCTCCTGACGCTCACGTTGCATCCTCCTTCTCTGCGTCTTTGTCAAACCCTCCGGGCACCATCGAGGAAACTTGGTTTTCCAAACCGGCTGATAACAGGTCCTAGTTGACTCTACACGGCGTATATTAGGGTCCCTGTAGAATATTTCTTCATCAGGAACTCTTGCGTTTGCCATCTCCTCAAGCTCCTCTTGATTCCTTGGAAAATATCTAGCGCGTTTACCAAGCCTCTCATGTACACTAAGTCTGCCCCCCAGCCGATCATGCACTGATGCTCTGCCTCTGATCGGCTCATTGATAAATAAACCCTGATTGCTAGGTTGAAACCTCCTTTCTGACCGATTGACCCCATAATAGCCATTGCACTCAGGGCAATTTTCAACAGTTGGCAATTTAATACCTTCTTCCCAGCAATGGATGAAAAATGGGCACCTCCAATGATCTTTATGCCGATGCCATTCTTCCCGATGTCTCTCTTCTTGCTGTTGTCGATATCGGTCATTTCGCTGACGCCAACTCTCCTGCTGCCTTCAATGAGTAATCACAATGCTAGGTCGAGGAGGATTTTTGGAACTACTCCTTTCTCCCAGCAGACCCTTACTTTTTGCATCATCGGTAGTTATCCGATGTTGGGGATCCACTGATGCATTTTTCTCAGCAGCCTCTGACGTCAATACCTTGGTCTTCCCTTTAGCCTCCAACATATTTGCTGGAAAAGGGTGTTGATCAATTTTCATCGGCTTCTGGGCCTTGGAAGTACCAAACTTAATTCTTCCAGATTCAATAGCCGATTGTAACTGTTGCCTGAACACCTTGCACTCATTTGTACTGTGTGAAGTTGCATTGTGCCATTTGCAGTACAAGATTTTCTTCAACTCTTCTACCGATGGGATCACATGATTAGGTGACAGCTTAATTTGGCCCTCTTGAAGCAGAAGATCAAATATCTTGTCGGCCTTGGTGACATCAAAGGTAAACTTTTTTGGCTCTTTCTGACCAAAGGGACAAGATATCGGCCTTTTATTCTTAACCCACTCAGCTAAGCCGATAACTGGTTCTTCATCAGAATCAGAATCTCCTACTTCTTCAACAAATGATACTTTTTTACTCCAATTCTTTTTAGGTTCAAAAACCCTAGTGTCTTGATCAGAAATCCTTTGCACAAGATGACTGAGACTTTTAAACTCCTGAGAAGCATATCTGTCTTTAAGATGTGGCAATAACCCTTGGAAAGCCAGATCGGCAAGCTGCCGATCATCCAGTACCAGACTGTAGCACTTATTCTTTACATCTCTTAGCCTTTGCACAAAGCTTTCTACCGATTCATCATTACGCTGTCTCAATTTTACTAAATCGGTAAGCTTCTTTTCATGGATTCCAGCAAAGAAATACCTATGAAATTGTTTTTCTAGATCAACCCAAGTAATAATATAATTTGGTGGTAATGAAATGAACCATGTAAATGCCGATCCAGACAAAGATGATGAAAATAGTCGAACTCTTAATTCATCTCTGCTAGCTGCCTCTCCACATTGAATAATGAAGCGATTGACGTGTTCCATTGTTGATGTATCATCTTGCCCAGAGAATTTAGTGAAATCTGGTACCTTGTACCGATTTGGGAGAGGAATTAAATCATATGCAGGAGGGTAAGGAGTCCGATAAGAATAAGTATTGACCTTAGGCTTTATCCCAAACTGATCCTTCATAATTTCTGCTATCTTATCGGCCCAAAAAGCATCAGCCTCCTGCTGACGAACTGGCTAAATTTCTACAGGAGGTGGCTGCTGATATCCCTCCATATATCTTTGTGGCCCATGATCTCCAGCAATTGGCATATTTGCCGTTACTTGTGGTTCATTAACCTGTTGGAAAGGATTCATCGGCTGAGCTACCGATGCTTGATTCTGGAAACCAGCTTGCATATGACCTTGTTGAATCCCTGCAACCTGCTGATTTTGCTGAACCGTATGTTGAACAGGTAACTGTCCTAACCAACCTTTATTAGAACTCATCGGTACAAAACTTACCGATGGTTGGTAATTTGCTGACATTGTTGGATAATTATAACCAGCTTGAGGCATGAATTGAACCCTAGTTTGACTCATAGCAGGGGCTTTCTACTGCATCGACAGTAAGCTTGCCAATGGACTTGAATTGGGTGTCTGAACCAAAGGCATCTGGAAACCTCCTGGAGTTGGTTGCACAGTAGTTGCTGTGGCATATTGAGGCACTTGAGCCATCGGCGAAACAGCCGATGGTATAGGAGCTTTTCCTACTGCATCAAACACTTGAGGTAACCTAGGATTGAGAGCAGATGACTCCAGAGGCATACCATATCCCCACCAATTAGCAGGAATCTAGCTATTCTGAGACACAGGGCCTGACATAGCTGATGCCAATAGATCTGTGTTAAGCTGAACTCATCCTCCTGGTAGTACCTGATCTGATCGTATCGGTGTAGATTGAATATTAGGTAAGCCTGCCGATACTGGAGGAGAAGTAACTTCTGTACCCACAACGGCCGAGGGAGCCGATGGAGTATTGACAGATGCCGGCTCTGGTTGGTGATAGGCAGGCCCAACGTAATGCGATGACGTTTGTCCTTCTTTGAGAGTTCGAACCACAGCATTATGAACAGTATTGGATAGTACATTGGAATGATTAATTAAAGCATGATTTACTGCATAATTAACCATCTCTTGAAGTTTACCAGGATTGGAGTCAAAGGTAACCTGCCGAGGCAACGGCAAATCTTGCTTCTGGATGACTTGTCCACTCTTGTTTAGGCTAAACGATTTCAGACAAAGCTGCCTGTATTCTTCTACAGCCTTTTCCATAGCCTGCCTCTGCTCTTCCTTAAGATCTTCTTCTGATACCGCGATAATGTTCTCTGAATTAATCTCGGAATTGAACATATTGATCGGATTGATTGGTCCCACCGAGCGTGCCAAAAGATGTGTTGATGCAAAAGTGGATCTGCAAACACAAAGGGCTAATACCCAAATCGATATCCAAAGCGTGCCAGTCGATTTGATCTATTAATCGACAAGGATGAAGATACGAGCACTTTGGTCCTGACAACAGCGATACGCCCGGAAGTCATGGCCAAGAGGTACTCATACGGAACTTGAGAATCGCCGAAGGTCACACTGAAGCGATGCAGCTCGCCGAATCAATGAGAACTCGTAAAAAGGAAAAATATGCAAATTGACGAAGTCGCCGAAAAGTAAGTAGATGCAAATAGGAGTAAAAATTGGTTTTGATATTGATTGATATATTTATTACATTGCCCCTCACTCCATATTTATACCCTGATCTAAAGAGACACAACAAAACACAACTAGGACACCAAGCCCATATCTAAGGAAACACGTGACTCTTACATGAATCATACTCTAACAAATATAGAAAAGGAAATCAACTCCTATCTATTTCCCTGTCCGCCTCAATTACGATGGAAATCTCACCATCCTCCTTTCCATCGGCATACTCCCTGTTTCATCGGCAGTAGTCTTCAAGCCTTCCTTCATCGGCATCGACAATAACATCTCCAACCTTATCGGCAACGCCCGAGTCTAAATCAACCTTTCCATCGATCACCACCATTCATCGGCAACCATCTTTACAAACTGATTTTCATCGGCTGTCAGCGTACACAGTAACTTTCCTCTGCCGACTAGCCCACTCTAATCATTTTGACACGTGCAAAAAACGGTGTCAACAGGTCACAATAACTTTAGAAATGGCATGGGAACAGAATAAGATAACAAAAAATGGGCTTTACCTTCGAGGCCCAACTCAATTAATTTCAAGTAACCCCTAGGTTGCAACAGTTCACCCACAATTCTGTTAGGTTCTGTCAGACCCCTCTCGATGAGAAGCACCCGACGGCCATCCTACATTCCCAACAAACAAAGTAGATTAAAATAAATAGAGAGGAGAGATGAAACAATATAATACAATAGAGAGAATTATATCCACATCCAGATGAAACTAGGTTCTCACTCCAATAACTACAAATACGCATTGGAAAAAATAAATCATTCAGCTGCCATCAAGCCAAATTGGATTAGTATTAAAGCTTGGATAGTACTAGTATACTGCCCTATATACAGCTGGGTATACAAGATAAAAGATAGTTTAACATGGTCTCATCCATATGTAGCCAGTTAAAATAATTTCTGCATAGAGCTTTCGTGCTCACAATTTGACAAAAGGATGAGTGGATAAAAGAAATCCCATAATAGGAATACTTCAAGTGGGTAAGGAGATTTATTGTTGCTTTGTATCATACATATAACCATTTCTGATGTGAATATTATATTATCTGCAAACAAATGGAAAATAGTCGATTCAAGTAACAGGACGTGCCCACATTTTCGTTTTGATGATACATCACTCTCAGAGTAGATTGGAGTTATGTCAAGTTAAGTAGGTCATAAAATTGATTGGACGATCCTCTTTTCTTTGACCTAAATTAGTTTGGCAATTCATTAATGTTGAGAAAGAGCACATCAGTACACCATTGAATCAACTGCCATCTACATTCATGAAAAATTAGTAAGGTCCTCCAGCAACATTTTCTTCAAATTCAAGGTAAATTTACACCTTCAACATAGCACTATGGAAAACATTAAGCATGCCTGGTCACTCTACTAGACAGAATTTGTTTTTAGTGTCCACGGTCAAGAGACCTGATGTTTGAGGCTTAAACGTATAATCTTCTCTTGGCTGTTGCTTTCTCCCCCCTCGCCCCCACTCTCTCTTTCATTGTCCATCCAAGAAGGTTGTGGCCAAGAATTGACTAGTTCATTACAGAGTGTTCAAGTATTGCAAGAATGCTTTAGTTGGAGAAGGGAAAATTCTCCATTCACAGTTGGACGACAACTAAATTTGGCAGCACCTAACTGCCATATAAGCCACACAAATTTCATGTCCACAAAAGAAACCATGACACCGACAGAAACCTCACTTTCCACTGACATGGTAAACATGCAAAATTCACCAACGTAGTTGCAACAAAATCAAAGCAATTTTCTATTTTTGAATCTATCTCTGAGACTTATTAACAACCGTAGCCAGAACCTTATTACAGAAAGGTAACTGACATCTAATCTCGTCAGGAAAAAAATGGGTGTCTTGGAATAAATAAACTAATAACTAAACAAAACCATGCAAAAACAGGACTGAAGTTGTTCTTGGGTCTATACGTCATGAATGAAAGAAAGTTACGATCCGTGCTAGTAGCTCACGCCAAACCAAAAATTCAACACCGCATTCCCGTTCACAATAGAATACCAGCTGTCGGTGCAGAAAGTAGCCAACAAGTAAATATTTGTAGTTTTGCCGTACGTTGTGATCGGAGGTGGCCTAGCACTCAATGACACAGAGTTTATACTAGTTCAGGCAATGTGCCCTACGTCCAGTTTGAGTTGGTCGGTGACTTTATTCCTGAGCCTAGGTGCTCGAAGTTTGCAGTGGGGTTACAAACGAGAAGGAGAAAGATGGGGTGCACGAGAGGTCCGGTCGGCTCTGGTCAGAAGGACCGAGAGCGACAGGAGTTCCTCTATGAGCTACGTGTTCAAGCATGTGCTTAAGGTCCGAACCTGATGGTTCTATGGTTGTGAGCTAGTGAACTTGATTGATCTAATGAATCTGGAATGACTTGTATGAACTTGAATAAACTTGGGTCTCTTGGGAGAGAGCGCATCCCCTTTTATAGATGAAGGGGATGGCCTTACAAGTGAGCGGAAGAGAGTTCGTATGCTTCT